>NC_081353.1:52537735-52549110 GCF_029784015.1 Lycium ferocissimum | reverse complement strand
TTCAAACTGAAGATATTGACACCTAAGTACATGTTCTTTCCCTTTGCCCAAATTTATTTTTACTACTTATCTTTGCATTGGTGGGGGATTGATGGAATTAATCCTACTTTTGTGTAATGCAAAGAGTATAGATACGTTACAAGAATATGAACATATTCATTCTTTCCAAATGAATTCTGTAACATATGGAATAATGATCCATTAATTCTATTAATGTTCATTAATCTCCATTAAGTTTCCTCTTTGTAACAGCTTTTGTCATCTCCTATATAAATTGTGTCATTAGTGAACATAATACACACAGAAAAATCATCTCTTCTTTAATTTCTTAAAAGCTCTTGTTTTCCTTTCAATTTTTGGGCAATTCAGTTTGTGCAAACTCCAAACTTCCAGCCACTAGTGCAAGTGTTTGGAAGTGCTGTGGAACCTTGGGGAGCGATCGGGCTAAACGATTTGCACCGTAGTCGGTCTGAAATCGCTTCCAAGACAGTCGCTTGCCACGACACAGCGTTCATCCTATAAGTTGATTCTATCCTTTTGTTTATTTTTCTTATTGATATTGTTAATATTTCCAATACCTATAACTGTAGCATGCATACACTAATTATGTAACCAAAAAAGCAAAGATAGTCTTTCGAAAAAGAACAACCCTTTTTTTCCATTCGAATAAGAAAAAAATTCTTTAATGGTAAAAACCCTCCCTACTATTAAAGAGAATTCTATTTTTTGGGTAACTTAGGTCATCTAGATTAGGATGAAGAATTAATTATCACCGCATTATAACCTTTTTGTGTCTTCACCTTCATGTCATCCATTTTATCCCTGGTTGAAAGTTTCACGTCATAGAACTTCTGAAACATCATTTATTTTAGGGAAAGAGTCAAAATTACCCTTTTAAAAAAGAAATTAGTATATGTTTAACTAAAATTATACTTTTCAAACAAACCTTTATGCTGCCGAATATTTGCCACGCCTTTGGCTAAAAGAAAAAAGGATAATAAGTATTTTTGGAACATGCATCTTTAAAACCTCTTAAATAGGAGATTACTGCAAATCTCCTATTTAAGAGGTTGCACCTTAAACAAGTAAGCTACTTATATTATTTTAAAATATGCTAACATTGTATTACATCAGGATCATTCATATTTATTTAGTTTGCTTATTTATCGTTCCGCTTCAAATTATCTTGATTTACTTAGATCGCTGAACATCTGTTTTTGGTAAAATTTTCATCATATGAGGGGTTTATATTCCTAGTCATAACATACTAACATACATGATGTAAATATTTGGTTTTAATTAAATACAAAAAGTATATAGGTAACTGAGCCATATTATAGAAATGTCCAACGTAATTAATTCAGAGTAGTAAAATTACATTGTTAGAGGGTAGGAATGAAAATATATCTCGCGACTGGAAAAGGTTATCTCATTAAAATCGAGTAAATTAACGTTTTCATTTTTCACTCCCATAGTTACGAATCTTGAAAAAGTACAAATTTTGCTTAAGGAAATCAAATAGAAAAGCAGATTTTCCATCTTTTTGGATCTTCAATCATCAGCAATTTCTTGGTAAGCTTAAAATCTGCTTTAATTGTATATATTTTTTGTTTATAATTTCTTTTCCATTTTGGATGAACTTTAAAATCTCTGGAAATTATTCTTGTGTCTTCTGTATCATGCTATGTTTTAGTTGTTGGGTATGTGTATGTGTTCTTTAAGTCACTAAAAGAAATAGGGACTTGTTGGGACTCGTGACGAAATTTAGTGGCGACCTTATTTGTTGCAACAGTTACATTCAGTAGCGACTTTTTTTTTTATTTTTTTTTTTTTTAAATTGTTTTTATTACATAGGGGTAGGGAAGGAGAAATGGGAGGGGATTACAAATAATGGGATTCGAACCCTCACTATCAAGGTGAAAATTCAGGTAGCCTACCAACTAAGCTACTAGATCCCTACTTAAAAATTTAAACCATTTCTCGATTTGTGCGTGTCATTCTTGCTAGGGGTGGGCGTTCGGTTGTTCGGTTCGGTTTTTTCAAAGTTCGGTTCGGTATTTCGGTTTCGGTTTTTTAAAGTGGAAACGAACACCGCACCGAATTAGTCTTGCGGTACGGTGTTTTGAAGTTTGGTTCGGTTCGGTTTCGGTTTTCTAATTCGGTTTTTTGGCATTGGTTAAGCAATAGCCACCCGTTACTAAATGATTCATGTTCAACGAGAAGCGGCCTGAAAGAAGAAGACTACCAAGAAGACCGAAGACACCAAGAAATGAAAAATTAAAGAGTTGAAGCGGAAGAAGAAGAACTCAAGAAATTGGCAGAAACAGAAGCGGCGAAGGCCCTGAAGAAATTGGCGGCCGCCGAAGAAGAACTGAAGAAATTGGCAAGAAGAAATTAAAAGAAAGAAGAGAATTCAAAGAAGCTACGAAGGAATGACCAAGGCGGCCACCGGCAGAAGCCGAGCGGCGCAATGAAGTAGGCAGCCGGCGAAATTTCAAGAAGAAATTAACAAGAAATGGGCAAGAAGCCCGAAGAACCGGAAGAAAGAAGCGGCGGCGGCTACCAAGAAGAAGAGAACCAAGCTGACCACCGGCGGCCGCAATGGTAGGCAACCAAGAAATGGCAGCAGCTAGCCACCACTATAAATACCAATCATTTGGGTTCCATGAAAGATGGAGTTCACTTCTCTAAAACACGATATAGCGACTCATGCTATAGATAATGTTTCAAAGGTTCATCTTAACCGAAACTCGATCAATCGCGATGTTTAATTAGAAAATATAACCTAGCCGACGGGCACAAACGCGTAGAAACCGAGGATATAGTAAAGAATCAAAGCTGAGTTGTGTCTCAACTCTCATCAAGAGCTATTTTCTCTTCAATCCCCAAAATTCAATTTGAGGAACAACTTTATATCAATTGGAGACAAAAGCAGCCAGCTATAGATAGAGGCGGTAAAATGGCTAAATGGTTCCCCATATCTTACACCTAATACATCCTTCCTTGAGTGTGCAATGCCAGTATATAGTACTCCCTTTATCTAACCAAAGACGCAAAGAAGAATACATCAAGAGAACGCGAAATAGCCTGAAGAAATTAAAGACACGTTGCGAAGACCAAAGACTACAACGGAAGAAATACAAAGAAGAAAGAAGCAAATAGAACAGCCAATCCGTAAATAAAATCGATGCTTAAGTCCTTAACAGAGGAAACCAAAGAAGGCAAGAATAACAACATGCGTAAAACAGGGTACACACGGTAAAAAACTAAAAACGAGCAACACAAATAACATAAGTTTAAAACAAGCAAGATCCAAACAACACAAATTTCTTAAAATCTAGCTCCAAATACAAAACATTAGTCTGTCACGAACTAAGTCTTAAATCCATCGTCTTAACACAATACTAGCAATCATAATTTGGTCCGAAATTCACCAAATTCAAAACATAAGCTTAAATTTGAAGGCGAAATTTGCCTCTCTTGTTGACGCTCAAGACATTTCTCAACATGCTTCAACAAGGAACTTGTGCAAATCACTCTTGGATTATATTTAATTATCATACCGCATGTCAAGCACCTTACTTTACGCCCTTCTTCATTGTCTTGAACTATCGCAAAGTATTCCCAAACATGTGAACGAGCTTTAGGAGGCATGGTTGAACTTGAACTGTTGAACATGATAAGAAGTAAGATAAAACCAAAAGTTAGAATATAACTTTCAAGATAAAAGAACAAAACTACAAAATAAAATATTGAACTTACCACTAGTAGCAAAAAATAGCAATTTGCAATCAAACATCAACAATGCAAGGATCTCTTCCACTATTTGCCATCTCTAAAGATAATTTAATCAAATATGTCATACAACATAAATAAGAATATGATTTTTGCACTAAAACACACAAAACTATATAAAACCTTACCAAGTTCAAGTTTCTCAAGATACTCCAAACTTTCTTCCACACTAACGGGTTTAGTCTCTTCTCTAAGCCAATCTTGAGAACAAATAAGAGATTGCACATATTTAGGAGTTAATGAACTTCTAAATGGATCAAGAATACGCCCCACCGGTACTAAATGCACATTCCGATGCCACACTAGAAACCGGAATAGCCAATACATCACGAGCCAACTGCGAAAGAACTAGAAATCTAGGAGCATTTACTTTCCACCAATCTAAGATCAAAAACTCAACACGTTCATCTTCAAGCTCTTGATCTTCACTAAGGTATCTATCCAACTCCGATTTAGCACCCGCACACCCCGAATCTTCTTTTGTTTCTTGAAGTGAAGCTTAGCTCTCAAAGCTTTTTTTTTTTTTCAAAGAGGTGTCGAATTAGAAGATACATCGAGATGAGCATTGAGATGAAGAAGATGTAGATGGAGATGATTTATGATGAAATTCTCTTGAATAATTTTTTAGATACTCTCCAAACAAAGATTTCCATATAATCATACACTCCTTCGCTTACTTTCTTTCCTACTTCCTCACCAAATAGCTCTTCAAGCCCAAAGTTAACATACACAAACTTATTACGAGGATCCAACACGGAAGCAATAAAAATCATTTTGTTCATCTTTTCGGATCCCCCCAATACTTTTTGAACTTTTGTCTCATTCGCTCGGCCATAAGACTCAAAACTAACATCTTCACTTTCTAAACACACTTTCAAATGTACATCAAGCTCACATATATCCTCAAAATGAACATTAGAAGTAACGTAATGTGAACTTTCGAAACCTTTACGGTGAGCTCATGAAATCTTTCAAGAAACTTTACCACATTCCTTACATTCGCCCAATCATCACATGCGACAGACTCGCAACACTTCCATCTTCAAGAACATGAGTGAAAGATATTTATTAAAATTCTCATCAAAAAGATCAAACCTATCAAAGGCCTTCTCAAAGTGTTGTGCTGTATCCAACATCAAGTAGGTGGAATTCCACCTAGTAGGCACATCTAGCTCTAATGATTTAGAACATTCCACCTTTTGAACTTCACAACATTTCTTAAAGTGAGCTCCTCTTCCAAGATGATCTAACATACCTTACCATTTGCCTAACACGTTTGATGTAAGCATCAATTTCCTTCAAACCTTCTTGCACAATTAGATTAAGTATGTGAGCCATACATCTCACATGAAGATGCTTACCATCCATTATATTAGTTTCCCAATTATTTAACTGTTTAGACAATTCTCTAACTGTAACATCATTGGAAGAAGCATTATCAACAAGAATAAAAAAAAAATCTGATCCAAGTTCCAATAAAGCAAACAAGTGCCAATAGCCTCGCCATATGCTCACCCTTATGACTAGTGATAGGGCAAAAATTCAATATTTTTTTATGCAAAACCCAATCTCTATCAATATAGTGAGCGACAAACACATATAATTAATTCTTTGCAACGATGTCCATGTGTCGGTGGTAAGGCAAATTTTTGCTTTTGCTTCTCTAAAGACTTCTTCAAATCTAGTCTCAATTCATCGTAACGTCCATAACAATCCCTTGTTACTTGTTCTACGGGGGAAGGAACTTGAAATAAAGGTTGGGCTACTTGCATAAACTTCTTGAAGCCTTCCTTTTCTACAAAGCTAAATGGTAGTTCATCTATAATTATCATCTCAACTAAAGCCCTCCTAATTAATTGTTGATCAAATTCCCAACGCGGCTCATGCTCATCCGTAGATGCAAAATTTATCTTTTTCTGAGTGCTAGTTTCGCTTGGCTTTATATGGTAGGGCACCTCAAAGCTATATGTTGTCTCAATCCCGCTGTTCCATTTACGGATGTATTAGCCGCATAAAGATTTTTACAATGTCTACACTTTGCTTTAACAATACCATTTTCACAATGACCTTATCATAATGCTCCCAAACATCCGATCTAGATTTCATATTCTTTCTTTTCTTTGTTACACCTGGGGCTCGGTGTCAAGTGAGTTGTCATTGCTATCATCTGTATTAGGTACGCTATCAGTTGAACCGGCCAAACTTAATCTAGTTTCATCCGCCATCTATAAAAAATTAAAAAGAGAAGAAACTATAAGATAAAGCTCTATAACAGTAGAGGGAGAGCAACTCAACAAGCACTCGACGAGTAACCAAGCAAAAAGCAACAAATATGCAAGAAATTATCCTAAGTCCTAACCCACCGATAATTTAAGAAAATTTAACAAATACAAAAAATACCACAACAAATACGAAAAAAATACCATAGCATTTTTACAAACTTAGATATTGACATACCCATTTCTCTACGATATATTGAGGAATTTATTGAGATTACAAACTTGGGGAAATTGTCACTACCATCTTGTACAAGTTAAAACTTGGGGGAATTGAAATTTCGTTTGAATAAGAAATTAAGAATGTAAAGACACTGGTTTGTGGGAGCCTAAAAATGAGAAATTATAAGAAGGAAATAAAATTACCTTAAGTTTGTGGGAGCAGAAACGCAACCAGCGGAGCGGTCACCGTGGAAGTTCGGCCGTTGATTGTGGAAGACCGAAGAAGAGCAGGGGCGACGGCGGTGAGCACCGAGCGAGTGAGGCGTGAAGATCAAGAGAAGCACCGAAGGTTTGATTTACGACTCTACGAAGGAGTGGACTAGGGCTTGGATAATTAAATGGGCAATTCGCAGAATTGCCCTTCTTTTGGGGTGGTCTTTAAATTTTGCCCCTCATATTTGAAATCTTTAAAATTTGCCCTTCGGCTAACACCCATAGGTTCCGGTGTTAGAACCCACACGTAGTCAAAATTTTAAAAAAAAATCGCAAGGCAAGTTTAAATTTCGCTATGCCGGACCCGGCATATTTTTGTTAAGGAATTATCAAAGTTATGCCGGACCCGGCATACTTATTGTTGACACCCAATTTTGTCCCTCCTTTATTTCGCTTTATTTCCTTGGGTTTTCTTATTAAAATTGATTAAACCTAAATATTTTATTTTTCACTATTATTTCTACTACTATTAATGTCATTACTGTCATTTTCACTATTTTACTATAAACATTACTAGTATTACTTCATGACAAATTTCAAAAAGGTTCTTCGTTACTTTATTTTCGTTGAGTTAATTATACTTTATCAAGTCCTTTATTTTCTACATATTTTAATTATCATAATATATTTTGTACTAATTATCAAATTAGAAGCCCAAAATAATTAAATAGGGAAGAAAATACTCAACAATGCAGCCCATTTTCGGACTGAAAAATTCAGCCCATTAGTCTACACTACCCACTTAAGAGATCAGCCCATATTTTTCTACTCAACCGATCCGACCCGACCGGCCCAATATCCCACCCCTAAAACTTTCAGCCGCCTCTCTCTTTTCTTTCTCTCACCGCTCTCTCTCGTCTCTCTCTACGCTCCCTCTTCACTCTCTCTCACTCTCATCCCTCCCCTTTTGTAGCAAAACCCTGACCTTCCTTCGACAATGGCAGGTCTTAAAGACCCATTTTCGTGCAATCCTCTCTCTTCACGCCTTCTCCTTGTCGCACCCTCTGTTCCCACTCTCTCTCCCTTCCATTTTCAGTGAAATCACAGTGACCCTTCAGCCGTGAGAGCCTTTGTCTACCCATTTCCATACACGAATTATCCCTATGTTTGCTTTTATCAACTTTCGTCGTTGACGGGAGAAACTCTCCTTTCTTGCTCCAAATACGAATCGATCTTCAAGATTCGTGTATGGTCGAACCATTTTTGGTAATACCCGAATCAAATCACGTGAAATCTGCCCAAAATACTTTCAACGTTCGGATTTGAACGGTCCGTTTGACTCGATTTGAATTCAACTTCAAGTCCCGCCCAAATCAAAACCCTAGCTTTTACCTATAAATAGGATCTTAAACCTTCAGCCGAAAGGGAGGGGGAAAAAAAAAAAGGGGATACCCTCACTCTAAAAACAACAGTCACATATTACTCTATTTTTACTTTCCGATTTTAAAACTTTAGTTACTTTAATCGGGTTCGGGTTCGTTCGAATTTGAGCGTAGATCCGAGATTGTCGACAGCCCTGCTTCACTGCACCCGAAACGGGTAAATTCCTCGCCTTTGATTTATTCTAAGTGTTTGTTTGAGTGTCCTGAACTATCTATGTGATTTCCCTGCTTAGTTATGCCTTAGTCCGTCTGCAGTTATTTTAGTCGTATTAGGCATGTTTAGTCCTGTTTAGTTTAGTTCCGTGATCGTGTTGGCTTTAGGAGAAAGTTTAGATTAATCTCCCGCTTTAAGTTTACATTTGTTTGATTAATCATATGTTAGTTTAGATTGGATGGTCTGTTAATCGTGTCTGTGGGCATCAGCCTTTGTCTATGATTAGTTAGTCTGAATCTCATCTGATTAAGGTTTAACAAGGACCATTATCATGCCTGTTCTGTTCGTTTCTATACACTGTTTGGAGGAATGATGTTAACCCTTGCTTGTCTTCTACAACCTGAGTTTATTGATCCACTGCTGTGACATCTAATGAGTTTCACGATCAATTATAACCTAGAAGTCTGTTAATTATGCTAATATGACTGAAGCTGTTTGAAACATCAAAACTTGCTGGTCCTATATTTGTAGCGCGTACTGTTTCAGTTCAAGCCTATGGTGTAGCTTCAGCACGATTTAGTCCATACTTATTTCCAGTACTTGTTTCATGAGTCTAAATATGTTTGGATTTGAAGTGTTAAGCCTCTATTACGTTAAAGTAGAAGAGTAACATTCATCCTTTTTAGATTTTGGTATTTCCTTATTTTAGAATCAGATTTTTATGTTTAAGTAGTCATTCAAGCTCTCTTGTTGCTGGTGCTTTTTTTTTTTTTTTTTTTTTTTAAAACTTGAGGCATGATTTTATTTGGTTTAAAGTCCAGTTCAGTTTGTCTTTAAATAGCTTGTTGTGTCTCCTTTTTTTTTTTTTTTCCAGAGAATTAAATGTAATTTAGGCTGAAAACATGGCTTTATTTGATTGTCATACGATATTTCGCTACGTTAAGGTTGTCCATGAAAAATGAAAAAAAAATGTATGAATCCTTAAAATGTTCCTTCCATGTTCAGCTAGAACCGTGATCTCAGTGTGATGCTCGGTTAATTTGAAGTTCTGTTTGATCCTTTAGAAGAAGCTTTCTTTTCCTTTTACCCTACACATTTGTTGTCCTCTGATTATCTATTTTGGTTGAGTTGTAATTAAGTCTTGAGTTTATCTCAACCTTATTTATAGGAATTCCGGAAAATAGAGAAGGGATGGAGTTGCACATTCCCATTTTTGCTATGTTCTCTTGATTTGAAGAAGTGACAAATTATTTTCTTTTCTCCATTACTACTCATCCCTTTTTTAGATAATAACTGGTTTTTCAGCTACAATGCATAAAACATCACGTCTCTCCTTCTCTTACTGTCCTAGAATCAGTAGGATCATTAACACTATTGGAATGACTAATTCCCTTTAAAAGAAGTTAAGTTCTTTTGGAGAAACCTAGTGTTTGAAAGCTGAGGAGTTTGATGTTATTGGGATTTTGAGTTTAACTCTTTGATAATCTACCTGTTTGTACTTTGTGTACACATGTTGAGAAATGGTTTATGTTAGCATGCCATTTCGATAAGCTAAATTTGTTGAAGTTTTGGCCGAAAGACTTTATGTGATTATTTGGAGTTTACATTATATATGTGTTTGGCCTTATTCATTGATCATATACTAATCCTTTTCCTTTTCCTTTTATGCATGACTACCACGCGTGAGTCCGAGCGACTCGTCTCCTCCCGCATTCGATGTTGGGCCGAAGCCCAACGAAACATTTCCATCGAGTCAGCCCGTCAGCCATCCGAGGCAGTCTGTTAAACTTCACTGGGCCGAAGCCCAACAGCATGAACAGTAGCGATCTTAAAATGGGCTGAGCCCATTTAAATCACTTTTTGTTTTACTCTCTTATTTCATCTTTTATTTATGTATTTGATTACAATTACATGACTAACACTTTCGTTGTTTTATTTGCTTAATTCAGATGAACTTTAGCAACTTAGTGGGACTTAGTTTAATGACGGGTAGTTAATCTAAGGAAAATTAGTAATTAATCCCACAAGATTCATCTTTCTTCTTTTTATATTAAAGTTATTTATAATACTCCTAATATTTATTTTTCTTAGAATAATTGATTTTTTTAAAATAGCATGACTACATATTTTGGGCTAAAGAATCATGATCCACTTTACCATCTTAGAAATTTAGAAAATGTCATTAATGCACAAATCTTTAAATCTTTAATTAATAGTGAATAAATCACTATAGGTTGGAGTTAATTCCAGTTCACTAAAAATATTCATCTTACTAAGGGATTAGTTAGAGAAAGTCTATTTATAAAATTATTTTGCGTTAGTCATCTATCTATCTTATCTAGCCATATATATATACAATATATAACTGTAGAGTTCAATCAATACCTAGTCATTAAATTCTTTCGAACATTATTGAAGCATTGCATCATCCCATATTTTTCAGTTTATTTATGATCAAATTCTTTCACACAAAAATTACGGTTTTCTACAAATCTTATTTTAATAGCATCATTATATTTCTACTTATAACCTTAATAATATTTACAAACTATTTTTTCTATAATATTACATTCACACTAAGCCTAATTAGATTTAAGTCCGGTCGGATTAACCATTGTTAATGGAACTTAGAGGATGCCTAATACCTTCCCTCTAGGTTAGTTGAACCCTTACTCAGATCTTTTGGTTTCGTAGACTTTAAAATTAATTTTAGATAATAACTTTAATTACCTTAGGTGCCCTAATTCACCATAAATAATTAGGTGGCGACTCTTAACTTTAAACAACCCCGGAATTACCGGGATGTTGTAAACTATTTTGACCCCGGTTAAAATAGGGTATGACGACATGGCGACTCGGGGGACTTACCTAGAGTTCTAACCATAACGGACTTGGTTTTTAGGCTTTGTGTGTTTGCTTGTTACTTTATTTGTTGATTGGTTGTTTCACATGCTATTAATTGTTTGTCGATATATTTTTATGTGTTACTTGCTTTGATAAAAGCTGTCATTCCGTTTCATTTTCCTCCACTCTGGAAAATTCACACAAATTCACACACTTAAAACGGTTTTTCGCGGTTCGCGCCGCGCACTACTAAAAAAACCTTTTTAGTCGGATTGATCTTGTGGATTTAGTCGATCGGCGGTGCGGTCGACTTGACCACGGACTTTCCACTCCCGAGTTGTCCGCTTGGGGAACCTTGTGTTATAGGAAGCCAACTCTTGTCGGCCTAAGATAGAGCTAAACCAACACCCGTTATTAGGGGCATACATTTTGTTCATGACCTAGGAGGTTTAATACCACTTGGTGTATTAAATCCATTAGATGACTTTA
>NC_081353.1:52386380-52537635 GCF_029784015.1 Lycium ferocissimum | reverse complement strand
GACAAGAATAAAAAATCACAAGGGGAAAAAAGAATAAATACTAATTAAAATATTAATAATAGAAATAGGGGAAAAAAAACCCCGGGGCTAGTCTAATTAAAAAAGGTTTAATGAAAATATACAATCGTAAAAATAATAAATGAAAACCAATAGAAAAAAGAATAAAAGGAAAAAAGCTTAAGGCGGCTGTTTTCCCCAAAACTCCAAATCAAAAAAGCAATAACGAGAGATGGAAGGCCCCCAAACGAACTCTGCATTTAAAGAATCGAAGTGCAGTTGAACAAGGCGAGGCATCATTACTAAGCATACTAACCAATGGATAATAAAGCAAAAAAGTAGAAAACCAAAAGTAAAACCAAACAAATTGCCAAGTATGCGTACCCCTAAAAAATTTTCCCAACCCCAAAATGTCCAAATCTCAATATATCCCCGACCCAAAATCACAAGTACAACAAAAAATCCAAAATAACCTATGAAGCAAAGCAATAAAGGATGAAATGCATGCAAAAGGGTTTTTAAATCCCCCGGGGAAACGAATCTCTTGGCCCAACCCGGGATTTTTGGGGGTCGGGACCCAAAGGATCTTTTCCAAAAAGGGACAACCCCATCTTTCTTCCGGGGGTTTTGGCCCACCCCAAACCCGGGGTCCAGACTCCTCATCCACATTAAACAAATGGATATCCTTCACTCACTCAAAAAAGAGCCGCTATCTTTCCAAGTACACTTCCAACAAAATTTAAGAAGAGATGTGAAGATTATCAAAACATAATCTGCCAAAATCCCCCAAGGGACAAAAGGAGCCCAAAAAAATCTTCACGAATACCGTGGGGACACAATTCTAATCAAGAAAAAATTCCCCTATCTACAAAACCTGGGTCAAACCAAAAAAAATCAATCACAAAACGGTGGCTCCGTCCCAAAAGGCCCCCCAAGACAATTACCCCCCTTATACCCAGGGGTTTTCATGTTTCTCGATAAATATCTAAATATTGCTTCGTATAGAAACCCCGGGGTAAGCCCTAACCCCCGGGTGGCCCAACAAACCCCCCCTCCCCCGCCCCTTCCCGGGGGTTTAAACCCCAAAAGTCTAGGCATATTTAAATCTAATTAGAAATCTGAAAAAATACTAATATTGCTATTATTTAATTTAGGTCAATTCTAACCTTAGAAATTGAAACGGTCCTGGTCAAAACGGGAAATTCGGAAGCAAAATATGAAATTAAGCACTAGGGGATCATAACCCAACAACTAATTGCTGATTTAACTCATGGAATCCCCTAATTTCGGATTTGAAGTAAAACCCCAAATTTTGGGCATACACCACAACTTTTGATTCGGGAATCAATTTTAATAATGGAAGATATATGATTAACAATCTTGATTCATCAAAATCTAAAGATAAACCCCATCAATTTCACTAGTTAATAAGCCTAGATAGAACATTCATTTTCCACTTTACTACCATTACTATGGAGCTATTAAGGGAAAGAGGAATTTATGATAGTTAGGATTAATGAAATAGTAAAAGGATTAGAACTTACCACCAAGACCTTACACTAAAAATCTCCAAGAACAAATCCCAAGAGTTCTATTTTCGTAATGGTATTAAATGATAGACTAAGGGCTTATTTAAAATACAGCAATGAAATATTAGGCCTGTTACCGCCACGACGGTAATGGGACCGCAACGGCGACGCCGCAACATATAGCAACGTAATGCCCTTAAATCGCCACTGGGCAAAAACATACTTTGGCCGCCCAATCTGCCGGTCGACTTCCTTCTGCAATGGTTAAAAAGCCTAACGTGGGGTACCAGAATTCCCATAGGATTTTCTAAGTCTCAAACAAAATTCCGAACTACTCCTGAGGCTATCGTCTAGGAAACGACATACACGGACACAAAAATACGGCATGAACGCGGCAACGCCTCAAAATTTCCATCGGAGGTTGGCCGAGTCAACCCCAGATACCTTATATCTAATTTCCCGACCCCGTCTCAAAATGCATCGGGTATGCGTGAAACTCGAACTAGATATACACACAGTTATAAACGACCATCCGGACCTCGCGGAATCAACGAAATTTCGAAAAAGGTCCGTTCACCCAAAAATTAACTTTGGGTCAACTCCTTTTCACTTAAAGCCCATATTTCACAAAAAGTTGCCCGAATCCAATCTAAACACCTCGGGAAGCGTGTCTACGATCTCCTCGGGTTAAAAGTGAGCTAATCAATGCTCAAAAATAGGCAAAAATGCCGGAAAGACTGTAACGACCAAACGGGTCGTTACAATAGGCCACTTTTGAAAACTACGAAATAGATATCAGATCTTGTGAGAATTGTACACTTCATTGAAAGTTTTCACAGAGAAATTGTTCGTTCTTGATTTGGAAGCTTAATTGTTGGCTGGTAGGAATATTTTTAGTAAGGCATAAATGCCCATTCACGACTTTCAGGGATCTAGTCTTAGGTTTGACTTAGTTAACCAAAAAAAGTGATTTGCACAAATAGAATCTTTTGACGCACCATTAATTTAACATTTGACCTCGATTAAAAAAAATCTAAAATTTTCTCCAGAATCGGAAGGAAAATATTGGCGAGTCGCCAAGAGACTTGGCGTTGATCACCATTACATGTTGTGTAAAAATTCATTAGCACAACATGTAATGGTATTTTTAAAAGCACAATATGTGATGGTGTTCACTAGGATTTAATCGCAAATCCAAATGGATTACACCAAACATCCTAATGGATTACTTGGACTTTTTTAGCGTTGGAGGAGGAAGATGAGGAGAAATTCTGTCACATGTATATATTTACACAACTTTCCTGAATGTAATAAAAAATTAAATGGGCTTTCGTCCTAATAAAAAATAGAAATGCTTCTTGAAAATGTGCAACAATTAAAACATATTTGTTAGTGACTACCTAATAATTATTTTTAGAAGCACCTAGTCTAACAATTCTATATAGTGGTTTGAATACGTTCTATCCTACTTAATACCAGATTTCTCCTATGGGATAGAACGCGTTACTCTATCTGTTCCAAGCTAGCGTATACAAAATTGTAAAGAACAGTAAAGTAAAAGACACAACAAGTTTTACGTGGAAACCACCTGGCTCATAAGGGTGGAAAAACCACGACTTACACCCATGTACAATTTTTCTCAAACTCCACTACAACAGTGAGCCTTTGTAAATTCAAGTTACAAACTCTTTAGCCTATGAACTAATCTCTAATTGCTATCTCACTAATCTCCCTAGACTAGTAAGCAACCTTCAAATTATCCCATCTTAAAGTTGAATTTGACTAACAATTTGTACCTATGATATATGCTTCTATAAAAGCAAATAAAGGTACAACTCGATAAACAAACCTAATACACAAATCTAGACTCAAGAATTGTAACACATAAACTCTATGAAGCTAATTCTTAAATCCTCTTCGTAGTATCAAGTGACACTTCAGTAATCAGAAGTCTCTCGTTATTGCATCAATGATGTTGCTTAATATTCTGATTTTCTCTTTTTGTGAATGTGCAAATTTTTCTGGGTAAGTCTTGGATATTTATAGCATTGAATGCGCAGCAAGTCGGCCAAACCTAAACCCTTCTTGAATTGGCCTATTTCATTAACTCTAGTTCATTCTTCTGCGTCAGTCTTAAGCACCTTCTGAGATGGATGATGAAACATGTTTACAAACCTATTGCATTCATCATTCTCTATGTCTCTCTCTTTCTTCTGAGTTGATTCAATGAACTTACACACTCCTTCCCCCTGTCTTCTATACTTGCTCACCTCTGCATATTTGAACTCTGAAGAACATACTTCTCATATACCTCATGCACTGCATTTTGGCTCTATGTTGGAACACGTTTGCAGACCTGGTTTACTCCTTTTGTTCATTTGCTTTGTCAATCATCAAAACTCACATAAGCTATGCCAACAAATTCCCTCTTTTCAATGATGACAAACTCAAGCTCCAAAGCAACTGTGTAACCTGTTTTAACCGTCTCATAGTCTAAAAATGAACAACATGCTCATATGAAACCAAGTTAGTCATAAGCATTACACAGGTAAATCTTCCCCCTTTTGGCATCATTGAAAAGTTGTCTCAGCTTATTTATGCATTGATTCTAATTAGCACTATATAACTTATGGCCACAGAAGATATCACACATACGCATAATAAAATATTTTTCTCACATTATATCTTCTTGAATATTTTAAGCACAAAAATAGCATAGAATCATAAGAAAACAAAATAGTTGTCATTAGAGACTATGTAGCATCGAACCATATATTTAACTTGCAACAAAACGGATACAAAGAACTAGAGAGAAACTAGATAGATACAAGGACTTGGAGTTGTGCACGCAAATTGGCTAAGGATGACTATAAGAAAGCCTTAAGCGAGGATGAGAGATATGCGGTAAGGCACTTGACTAGTTCCTGTAGAGTTTTGGTGTATCGCCCTTCTTTGTCTAATACCTCCTGCAGACTTGCAATATGAGCATTCAACTCCCTTTGCTCACGATCAAACTTGACATGAAGTTGATCCATATTATCTTGGTGCTAAACCTTAAGCTCTGCAATCTCTTCCTCCTTGGATGCAATTTGATCTAGTAAGGTTTGTCGTTCAACCTTATAGCTTTCATTTAGATCAGGTTGACCAACCTGTTCCATGATCCCAGTAACATCCTTTATGGTCTGATATTGCCATACTTTGACTGGTACTTGAGAGAAATGAGAAATGAGAGAATAACAAAGTGGGTCAAATATATAAAGTTGGGACATTTGTGCTGACAACATTATACGGTCTGTATAATGGTTCACGGTCCATATAGTGGACCGTATAATGGTCACAGAATACCTCCCCCACTGTTACCATTATATGGTGAGGGCTGGTCCATTCTATAGGCCGTAGAATATTCTGCGGTCCGTATAAATACTCCCCAACATTAAACTTCATCGAAGCGTATTCCCGTCGATTTGTTAACCCTCTAATCCTTCATTGCTTACTAATCATGACCTTAAACCCTCATATACATAACATGAACATTTCTAGCCCCATATTACCTCGATATTAGTCCCTCTTTTCAAGACTGGGACAACTAACATATGACGAATCTCAATATGCAACTACGAGGTGTAACATTATGGCATTTGTATTAATTGATAACTTCTGATAGTTTTAAATGTTGTAGCCATGTCATTCAGTGGTGGTCATTCACTCCTCACATAGTGTGCCTATTTTTTAGAGGGCACATATGAAATCTCTCACAATAATAGAGCTATGAGAGTAAATTTCACTCTAAGCACAACGCTTGTAACTGCTGCGTCTGAGTAGGTTGCATTGATATTGATATAGAACTCAGTCACCTGCTCCCTTTCCATTTTTCTTCCATCTTCTTTAGTCAAAAATAACTTATTTCATCCTTATAACACAATCTTCTCCAATAGGGTAAACATCTCTAGTCCTCCTAGGCTAGTAATCACACTACCCCTAAGCACAGTTATTGAGTTGAACTGAGTAGCCCTATCAATTTCAGAGGTAGTCATTTCGATTTACCTCTCCATGAGCTTCAATCTCATTCCTCTCTTCATGTGCAGATGCAGAGTATACCCCTTCTTCACTTGTGTATCAAGGTGTTTTGCTGACGTGAAAGTGCAATCAAATATATAAATAGATGTACATATTAGTTTCTCCTTTTGCTCTTTCAATACATATTCCTCCAATCAATATGCAATCCTTCTCCTTTTATGCCACTAAGAGTGAACAAAATTAGTGATTCATTCTTGTTATGTCTAGTTGAGAAAACCTGATCATACCTTATATTTGCTTGCTCTCTGTCACCCTTTCCTGCATGATAATCAGAGCTTAGTATTTAGAGCCCAACCAAGTTTGGGTCCCTTTTTTTACGTGTTCCATCCTCATCTGGTCTGTAATTTGAAGTCTCCTTACCTTGTACCAAGTGTTTGCTAGGTGCTTGACTTTTTCATGGTCAGATTCTCCATATGTGGTCCTCAATTCTTATTTGGCAAGTTCTGGCTTTGTTCTTTTCAGAATGACTTTGACATTTTTAGTCAGCTTTAGAGCTTTAGCCTGAAAGTTCAAAATGAGTAAAGCAAGTTAAGTTACTTGTTCCTTCATAAGGCAGTTTTCCTTCTCAGTGTTACTTTTACTATTCATAGGTCCATTCTTCAAGCTTGCAATGGTGCTAAGAAATTCAACCTTTTCATTGCTCATGTCCTGACATTCATTACTCAGATTTACCATCAAAGTGATGAGATCTTCCTTAAGGATGTCATCTAACTATTTTGATTAAGAATACCTTCCCAGGTGTCTTCCTTGATGGCAGAACATGAGTCTTCGATGGTCATACATGCAGAGAGGTCAACTTCTTCACAGACCCATCCTTGGAACTTGAATTCCAAGCCGTCATCATAACCTTTTTCTATCTAGGTCCCCATGTGGCGGCGTACTTTAGTGTCATTCATGGGAGTTTGATCTTTCCATGGCTCATGTATTATGAGCATTTTTCTGAGGACCATTGTGTGCAGAGTTTTCTTCCTCAATCTCCTCCATCTTGTAAGTACACACCTCTAGTTCTCCTTTCCCGATTTCTAGACCATGTTTGTCGAATTTTAGATTTGAAGCCTCTTCCGTACTTTCTAGTGTCAACAATTTAACGAATAACTCATCCAATTGATTTTTACTTACATCACATACTTCTTTAATGCCTATGGCTTGTGTATTCCATGAGGAAGGAAGACTCCTCAGAATTATCATGACTAAGTCTTCAGTGGGAAAAACCTTGCCCAATACCACGAGATTGTTGTAGATATTGATGAATCTATTAAACATATCCCTAATTGACTCCTTTTCATTCTTTGCAAATAGTTTGAATATACTTATGAGCACATTCAATCTTAGTTGTTTTTCTTGAGTCATGCCTTTATAAGTTGGAGCTAGAAGGTCCCAAATTTCCTTGGCACTGGTGCATCCTAAGACTCTGTTGTATTCGTCCTTTAATGTTGACTGCCTTAGCATTTATTTCCATTATCATGAAGTCCTCACTTGCAAATTCTTTTTCAGTCTTGGGTCTTCTTGATCCATTAGGCAAAGTCTTCATGGGGATTAGTGGTCCTCTTGAGGTGATTATCCACAGGTTATAGTCCACCCCCATTAGGTAGGTATGCATCCTATTCTTCCATAAATAATAATGTTCACTTTTGAACATCAGTGGTATGTAGATTGATTCCCTTTTGCTTTGTCTGGTTTCTGGTACCTTGTTTGTCATGATCATCTCTTAAGGTGTTAGCCTCTTTCAAGAGACCCTGCTCCTACTTGTTGTGTTGCACGCCCTACGTTCTATCCTACTCAATACCAGATTTTCTCCTAAGGGATAGAACGTGTTACTCTACCCATTCCAAGCTAGAGTATACAAAATTATAAAGAACAGTAAAGTAAAATACACAATAATTTTTACGTGAAAACTACCCGGCTTACAAAGGTGAAAAAACCACGACCTGCACCTCTGTAGGAGTTTCTCCAAACTCCACTACAACTGTGAGCCTTTGCAAATTCAAGTTACAAATTATGTAACGTAGGAACTAGTAACCTAGGAACTAACCTCTAATTCATATCTCATTGATCTCCCTAGACTAGTAAGAAACCTTCAAGTTATCCCAACTTGAAGTTGAATTTGACTAACAATTTATACCTATGATGTATGCTTCTATAAAAGAGGATAAATGTACAACTCGATAAACAAATATAATACACAAATCTAGACTCAAGAATAACACATAAACTCTATGAAACAAATTCTTCAATCTTCTTCGTAGTATCAGGTGGCACTTCAATAATCAGAAGTCTCTTGTTATTGCATCAATGATGTTGCCCAATATTTTGATTTTATCTTTTTGTGAATGTGAAAACCTTCTTCTTAATAAGACTTGGATATTTATTGCCTTGAGTGCGCAGCAAGTCGGCCAAACCTAAACCCTTCTTGAATCGGCCCATTAGTTGTAATAGGGTTTAAGTTGACTTAGGATTATTGCCTTTTCATGTGGCTTCATTGTCCATGTAGGAGTCTGAAACATATTGATAATTATGGCAAGGAATCCTGCAAATCTTGATGCCAAGTCTTTACCATAAAACATAAATCCTACTTTGAGTTGGATTGTGATTTGGAACAAGTTCACGAACCTGTTTCATCCTCCTACTTCGTTCGTCTCTGAATCTCTGCAATGTCTGAGTTGGAACATGTTCATGGACTTGTTTCATCAACCAACTCCCTTTCATCCTTCTACATCAGTCTTAAGCCTACTTCTGAGATGGATGATGAAACATGTTCTGATTTTGTTGCATTCATCATTGTCTGTGTCTGTATCTTTCTTCTGAGTTGATTCAATCAACTTACACATTACTTCCCCCTGTCTTTTTTACTTGCTCACCTATGCATATCTGAACTCTGAAGAACATACTTCTCGTATATCTCATGCATTGTATTTTGGCTCTGTGTTGCAACACGTTTGCAGACCTGGTTTACTGCTTTTGTTCATTTGCTTTGTCAATCGTCAAAAATCACATAAGCTATGCCAATAATATCACATGTAAATATTATACACAGGAGATGCACAGATATGCAACGAAAATATACATATATATACACTACACTTCAACTCATCTTCTTTTACGCACCAACTAAAAAATTTGATTAGCAACTCTTCGAATCGACACCAAACGAGCTCAAAATTAGGATAAGCTCAACACAAGTGTTATTAATATGCTGTTAAATACTTACTCTGAAATTATAATACTCCTTGAATTTTTTTTTTTTTTTATATATATGACAGCTTTAAGATTTACAGTTGTGAGTTTCAAAGTCTTTTTTCAAATTCAGTGATTTTAGTGGGTATTCAATAGTGTTTCAATTATTAACGGCGGGGGTAGTGCTACAAGTGCTGGGCAAACAATAGGGAGTTGGAAAGAAATTGACAACAAGCTTTGTTTGGGATGACACACAATGTAATCTTTTCCAGAAAAAGTAGTTGAGTGTCAAGTGTTGAAAAAATATTTGTGTCATACTAATATTTATAAATAATCTATTACATATTTGAATAAAAGTGTTAAAACTAATAATAAGCATCTAGCGTATTTGGTAAAAAAATAAATAACAATAAGCACTTTTCTATATTAAAATATTTGAAATGACAATATAGAAACATTAATTATTAAATACCTCGTAAAACTGAAACACCTTATTCCGGTTCTTAGAAAAACTATAACTTAGTCAAAATATGTAAGAGAAGAGATATTGTAAGAAACAATAGTGCAAAAAAAAACAAGTGGCGGAGATGCACAAAGGTAATCGTTTGCTTGAGGCTTTGGACAAAGAGTGTCACGCCCCGAACCATGGCTTGGGCAAAACATGGCACTCGGTGCCTTACTGCATGTGACCGAGCGAACCCCATGGCTTGCTGAATCATCATGAGGCATAATGTGATCGGAATATAACGTGAATGCATGATGAGCCTTTATAAAACGTAATAAGTCATAATACTTAATAAAAATACTTGTTTAAACATTGCGGAAATAACATGAATGAGCCAAAAATGGCTATACGACTCCGAAAGTCTGACATAACATAACTGAATTGTCTAATCTATGAAACCTCTATCATTAGTTTGATTGGAAAACAAACTTGCTGGGACAAGGCCCCCAGCATACCTTTAAATGCACATCTTATCATGAAAATAAATAATAAATGTCTAAACCCCGGAAGAGATGAGGCTCACCCAAAAGCTGATAAATACGAAGTCCTACTAAGCAGATCCGTCGTCCTATAAGTCAGTACCTGTAACGTGAAATGCAGGCCCCCGGGCAATAAAAGGGGACGTCAACACATTGAATGTATTGGTATGTAAAGCAATTAAAAGAAATAGCATGGGACATGGAATATATATATATATATATATATATATATATATATATATATATATATATATATATATATATATATATATATATATTACATGAGTAAAACATGGTAAGTAGGGAGAGCATTGCATAACTCGACAACATGATATCACCACGTGGGTACGTGAAGTCTGGTACCTCGCCGGACCAGCAGAGCCCCCATACCTTGCCAGGGTATAAGGTGTAACATGCCTGATGGATCCATTCAGTGGAAAATTAAGGAATCGTCCTAACTGGGCGGAGCGATCCTTATCCTAGGGTGGCTATGTAGTTTCAGGCTATCTGAGCCTTCTCAGTAATTTGTGCAACTCCTAAAAATATGAACATGATATAGTTGGCTAAGAAGCCCTTGATTTTCGTGACATAATTTGTAAACATGGTTTCATGAAAGCATGACTTGTATTTAGCATGTGTGTATCTTGTATCATGGCATGAGAGTAATTATATAATATAATTGCATGAAAACCTGTAAAACATGTAGTATATTTCTTGAAAATATCATAATAGTCATAACTTGTATGTAAGAACCCATAGGATGCAAAACATGGGTTTTTCATAGATTAGGACATATTCTCAATAACCATAAGGAATTATCAAGAACTTCAATAAAGAATTACTAACAATTTTATGCACATTATAATCATGGGACATGGGTCTAGGGTTATCATGATCATGGTCAAAACCCTAGTTTTCGCATAACTTCATAATTTATGGAAGAAGGGCGTGGGGAAGAACAATGATGTTCCCACACGTAGATAGAAACCCTACATACCTGGTAATTCTCCAAACTCGTAATGAAATTCTGAACTTTGAATAAGAATCCCAAAACCTAGCCTTGAATCCCTTTAATTGGGTTTTCTTGAAAACCACATGTTAAGAACATGAAATTTCTACTTAGAATTCATGAGAAATTGATGGAATTCACTTAGGATGGTCTTAAGGAGCTTACCTTGATGCTTGGAGAAGTTGAGAGGAGAGAACTTTCGTGTTAGGATTTGAGAGGAAGTAGACTTATGAAATAAAATTGAATTCCCGTCTTTTAATTGTCTCAGTCGCGGCACTGTTACAGAACGTGTTACGGTCCATAACACATATTACGGTCCGTAACACTAGACCGTAACACGTGTAACATTTCCAATAAGGGTCTGATTCTTAAGGTTGGGTTACGTCGACTTGTTACGGGCCGTAACATGTGTTACGGTCCGTAACGATTTACCGTCCTTTGGTCCAAGTTACGAGGCGGTGATTTTTCAAGCCATACCGTTACGGTATGAACGACGGTCCGTAACACACGTTACGGTCCGTCCCTTGTAGTGTAACGCGGGGTTTTCTGAACTGGAACATATTTTTGATTCCAACACTCTCTTTCTTGGGTTTCTAACCTCCTGAGTCATGAATATGGTTTAGTACGGATTTTACGAGGTGTTACAATATCTCCCCCTTGGGATCATTCATCCTCGAATGATGGGTCGTGGTTAAGATTGGGATTGGACATGGCTTGAATACACGAACATGAAGGAAACATAACATGAAACATAGGACATGAAACGACGTTATTTCATGGAAACATGAATACTGAAGCCTGAGACATGAGACATGAGTGTTGGATACATGACATGAGCGTGAAAAATGAGACAATGCATGACATGGGCTATGGAAAGTTACCTTGAGAGTTCTCTACTTGCTCTTCAAACAAAAATGGGTACTTGGATTTCATATCTTCCTCGCCTTCCTATGTAGCTACCTCAACTTTCTGACTTCTCCATAACACTTTTACTGAGGCCACTTTCTTAGTTCTCAACTTGCGAACCTGACGATCAAGAATGTCTACGAGGATCTCCTCATAGGTCAAACCATCATTAACTGTTATAGTATCAACATGAACAACCAACGATGGGTCTCCTACACACTTCCTCAACATGGACACATGAAACACTGGATGTACAGCAGCTAACTCTTGTGGCAACTCAAGTTCATAAGATACTAGACCGACCTTTCGTAGAGTTCTATAAGGTCCGATATATCTGGAACTGAGTTTACCTTTCTTGCCAAATCTCATAACACCCTTCATGGCTGAGACTTTAAGGAACACCTAATAATCAACTGAAAATTCTAAGTCCCTTTGCCTCACATCTGTGTAAGACTTCTAGCGACTCTGAGCCATTTTCAAATGCTCTTGAATTAACTTGACTTTCTCCATAGCCTGATAAACCAAATCCGGTCCTAACAATTCTGCTTTACTAACTTCGAACCAACCAATTGGTGATCTACACCTTCACCCATACAGAGCTTCAAATAGTGTCATCCCAATGCTAGCATGATAATTGTTATTATAAGAAAACTCACTGAGGGGTAAGTGATCATCCCAATTACCTTTGAAATCTAGGACACATGCTCTCAACATGTCCTCAAGAGTCTGAATAGTGCGCTATGCCTAACCATCTATCTGCAGATTAAAAGTTGTGCTGAGGTTTACCTTGGTACCCAATCCTTTCTGAAAGGATTTTCAGAAGTTTGCTGTGAACTGAGCACCACAATCTGACAATTTCATTAACATATAACTTGGTGTAATCCTCTACTGAATCTGTGATCTTGACTGGCAAAAAATGTGCCAACTTACTAAGCCGGTAAACCATCACCTAACTAGAGTCATGCCTCCTAGCTGAACGAGATAGACATGATACAAAGTCCATATTGATCATTTCCCATTTCCAGACAGGAATATCAATATTCTAAGCCAAGCTACCAGGCCTCTGGTATTCGGCTTTCACTTGCTGACAATTCGGACACTTAGCTACAAAATCTGCTACATTCTTCTTCATATCATTCCACCAATAAATCTCCTTAAGATCATGGTATATCTTAGTGGAACCTGGGTGAATGTAATACCTGGACTTGTGATCTTTTGACATGATTCGCTCTCTAAGCCCATCAACGTCTGGAACACATAATCTGCCTCGGTACCTCAAGGTGCCATCATCTCCCCCTTGTTCGAAAGCCATCATCTTATGCTTGTGAATCCCCTCTCTCAGCTGCATTAAGTAGGGATTACTAAACTATTTCTCTTTAACTTCAACCACTAAGGAAGAAAGAGCTCTATTCTGAACAACTACGCCGCCCTCCTTGGAGTCCAAAAGTTGAACTCCAAGACTGGCCAAACGGTGAACTTCCTTGGTCATAAATCTCTTATCTGCATCAACGTCGGCTAAACTCTGCATGGAACGCCGACTAAGAGCATCGGCTACAACATTTGCTTTCCCCGAATGATAGAGAATATCCACATCATAATCCTTAAGCAATTCGAGCCATCTCCTCTGCCTAAGATTCAGCTCCCTTTGCTTGAAGATATACTGTAGGCTTTTATGATCTGTGAAAATATCAACATGCACTCCATACAAATAATGACTCTAAATCTTAAGTGCAAAAACCACAATTGCCAACTCTAAGTCATGAGTCGGATAATTCTTTTCATGAGTCTTAAGCTGACGAGATGCATAGGCGACAACCTTACCATGATGCATTACGATACACCCGAGACCAACTCCCGAAGCCTCACAATAAACACGAACCCTTCGGTTCCTTCTGGTAGCGTCAAAACTGGAGCAGAAGTTAGTCTCTTCTTCAACTCTTCAAAGCTTCGCTCGCAAGTATCTGACCATTGAAACTTAATCTTTTTCTGAGTCAACTTAGTCAATGGAGCAGAAATAGAAGAAAATCAAAAATCCCTCCACAAAATGTCTATAATAACCCGCTTGACCCAAGAAACTTCTTATATCAGAAACTGAGATGGGTCTGGGCCAACTCCTTACGGCATCAATCTTCTGAGAATCAACTTCAACACCTTCCCCTAAGATCACATGGCCTAATAATGCTACTGACTAAGCCAAAACTCACATTTTGAGAATTTTGCAAAAATTTCGCGATCTTTAAGAGTCTGCAACACTATTTTGAGATGTTCTGCATGATCAGCCTTACTACGGGAATACACTAAAATATCATCAATGAAGACAATGACGAATTGATCAAGGTAAGGCTTGAAGACCCTATTCATAAGGTCCATGAAAATAGCTGGTGCATTTGTCAACCCAAATGACATGACTAGAAATTCAGAGTGACCATAATGGGTTACGAAAGCGATCTTCGGAATATCGGAGTTCCTTAACCTTTAGCGATGGTAGCTTTGATACGAGGTCAATCTTGGAATAACATTGGGCACCACGAAGTTGATCAAATAAGTCATCTATTCTGGGAAGAGGGTAACTGTTCTTAATGATGACTTTGTTCAACTGGCGGTAGTCAATGCACATGCGTAAGGAACCATCCTTCTTTCGGACAAACAAAACTGGCGCACCCCAAGGTGAAACACTAGGCCTAATAAATCCCTTGTCGAGCAGATCTTTTAACTCTTTTAACTTCGTTGGAGCCATTCTGTATGGCAGAATAGATATCAGCTGAGTGTCGGAAAGTAGATCAATTCCAAAGTCAATCTCCCTGTCAGGAGGGACTCCTGGAAGATCTTCAGGGAAGACCTCTGGAAACTCATTTACAACTAGGACGGACTGGAGAGTTGGAGTCTGGGCATCTGAATCCTTGACTCGAACTAGGTGGTAGATATAACCCTTGGAAATTAGGTAAGAAATAAATATACCCTTGGGTACTACTGAATTACCCTCCCATTATATGATTGGCTCATTAGAGAACTCAAATCTTACAACTTTGGTTCTATAACATACTGTGGCATAACATGAAACTAACTAGTCCATACTTGTGATCACATCAAAGTCTACCATTTCTAATTCTGCTAAGTCAGCTATGGTCCTGCGGTGATTGACTAAAACTGGGCAACCCCTATAAATACGCCTAGCTATGACTGACTCTCCCACTGGGGTGGACAACTCAAAGGATTCATGCAATTTTTTTGGTTCAATACCAAACTTCTTAGCAACAAATGGGGTTACATAAGATAAAGTGGATCCTGGGTCAATGAGGGTATAAACATCGAATGTGAAGACTGTTAGTGTGCACAGTGACAACATGCGCGACACGTATCTGACGACACAGCGATGCATACGTACAAAGCTTGTTTCGTCCTCACTTTGCGTTTCCGGACTTAGACATTGTACCACTGCTTGACCTAATTATTATGAGGGCTCGCGTTCGTGGTATGCCACGTAACCTTCGGTACCCTGTCTAGCAGATGGACAGTCCTTCTGAAAATGACCCTTCTGACCACATCTAAATCATGCATCCGTAGCCACACGACTCTCACCTGAGTGTTTCTTATTACACTTGCCGCATATCGGATTGGTATAAGTCAACTGACTCACACTAGCCTGAGAGTAAGAACTTGATGGCCTGAAATTTTGCTTCTTATCATTTCAGAACTTCGGGACTGGGGCACTTGCTGTAGATAGAGCAGGTCCTGCTGACCTGTTCTTAAAGAATTTCCTGTTCCCATTACCGCTGAACTATCTGGTAGACTTGACTCTCTTGTTGAACTCCTTGTCTTTCTCTTTCTGCAAGGCTTCCTCCTCCTTTATCCTTGTCTCATTCCCCTGTACGAAAGCAACTATCTTGGAGATAGTCATTCACCGCGACACACCCACGTCGCAAATGGGGATCCGGACCACCAACAAACCTCTTCCTCTTGCCCTTATGCCATAAGTAAAGTGCTTCGGATAACAAACTCCAAATAGTAGTCTGAAGTCAGCAAGCTTCGAGAATTGCTCGGCACTTAGCTACCGAGATTAGCATAAGTGATCTAGAAATGCGCTTGCAAATTCATCCCATGTAGCATCAAGTGTATCCTCACCTCGAGATAATTCCCCAGATTCATACCAAGTGTTAGCAATACTCTGCGGGAGCTCCAAAGCAACTGTCATAATCACGAAGATTTTACGAAGAGCATCGATGTAGTCTGAGGGTCCTCGTCTTTCTTTGTCCCCGTGAAGGCGGGATTCATCTAAAGTCCTTAGTCTTAGAAGACTTTCTTATTCCCTGAACTTGACCTAGATTCCTGGCGTTGAGCCGGTAGTACCAGTTGTGTGAGCTTGATAGCACTCTTCCCCGTTGAACTCCTTGTCTTTCTTGGGACTTTGTACGCAGTTGGAACGGTCTCTTCGTGATCTACATCCGTGGTAGCCCTCTGGCTAGTGGTTGTGGTCATCCTGGTGTATTTTCTTTTCGCATGTATTTTCTGAAAATACTTAGACGCATGAATTAGAAAGGCATCCGTCTTGTGTGTGAGATATGAAAGAAGTGAGACAATCCTAAATGTCTTGGTGGTCAATTGTTTATATGTGTGGGGCCGCACGCATATAAAAATGACCCCCGGTAAGGGACTCCCTAAAGACACTTGATCCTAGTGCTTTGATACAAACCATGGCTTGGCGAAACACGGCACGTGGTGCCTTACTACGTTCTTGCCCCGAACCACATTATGTCCGGTAACATGAGCATATAGTGAATGCATGATGAGCCTTTATAAACGTAATAAGTCAAATACTCTAAATACTTGTTTAAACATGTCGGAAATAACATGAATGAGCCAAAAATGGCTATACGACTGTCGACATAACATAGCGACTTGTCTAGTCTATGAAACCTCTATCATGAGTCGGCGGAAAACGTGCTCGGCACAAGGCCCCCGGCTTTTTAAATGCTCTTATCATAAAAATAAATAAATAAATAAATAATAAATGTCTAAACCCGGAAGAGATGGGGCTCGCGGGAATGCGAAGTCCTACTAAGCGGATGCGTCGTCTGTAAGTTAGTACCTGCATCGTGTTCGGGCAATAAAAAGGGACGTCCCGTATTGAATGTCTTGGTATGTAAAAACGCTGAAAGAAATAACATGAGACATGGAAAAACATGATAAGTGAAACATTAAGTAGGATAGCATTGCATGCGAAAACATGATATCATCACGAGGGTACGTGGGTACGCTCCAACGATGCGCCCCAAAAAGTTATAGCCCGTACTTTGTACGTTCGAATATTTCGAGATAGTCGAGGAATGTCGAGGGCGAAGATTTTATATTAATGAGCAAGTTGGTTATGAATATTATTTATGAATATTATTAATGTGGAAATATTGAGAAAGGTTGAGAGTAAAAAGGAAGTTCGCAAAAGGTCTCGGGTAATAATCATCCCAAAGGGCAAAATGGTAATTTCACAAAGCCTTCTTTCATGAAAAGAGGCAAGTTGGCAAAAAAAAAAAAAGGGGGAAACAAAAGAAAAATCAAGAAAAAGGAGGAAAATTCTAGAAGAAGAAGAAAGGGGACATGAGGCCATACTTGAGGGACTAAGATGCAAATATGGGAAGATGACTAGTTCATCATTTTAATACAAGAGTGAAGAGAAAGAAAGAAAAGAGAAAGAAAAAAAAGAAAGGAGAAGGGCAAGGCTTGCCGGCCAAGAAAGAAAAAAAAAAAAAATTCCAAGCTTCCAATTCTTGATCCAAAATTTCATTCTTCTAGTATTTATACTAATTCAAGGGTTCTCTCCAACATAACATAATTGTTAGAACAAGAAAAACAACAATTCTTGCAAGGAGGTGTAAATTGGGGGGGAATGAGATAAGTAGAAAAAGGTAAGAATTAACCTCCTTTCCTATGTTATGGATGCTTGTGAATGATGTAGTGTGGAGAAATAAATGAAAATCATGAAAATAAATTGTGTTGTGCATGTAGCCCTGAGGTTGGTATGGTATGGTAATGGTCAACCAAGTATTTTATTTGGTATTTTGATTATTGTTGTTGTGAATTCTATGTTGACAATGAAAGTTTGATGATTTTGGTTGAAGTTGTGAATGTTGGACATGGGCCGTATGTGTGGTATTGTGTGATGTTGTAGGAAAAAGTGAATTGATTTTATGTAGTAGATTGATTGTTGTCGTGAAAGATTTTATGATGTAAAAGGAGGAATTAATGGTTAGAAATGAAGTTGCGATTATTTGTGGATTATGGAAGAAGTTAATGTGACATTAGTGTGGTTTCTTATAGTTGCAAAAATAAATTTGATAGTGTATGGGTTGTAAATATAATTCATGAATTTGGAAATGAGACATGTGTTGGAAGATTAAAAGTTGGGCCTATTGAATTTGAAAGAAAGAATTAAGTTGTTATTGTTCTTGTTGTATTTGGAAGGTGTTGGATGATAGTATGTTGATTGAATCGTTTTGAATATTATGCGAATCGAATTAAATATAAATGACCCCGTTGCATTGTGTGGACAAGGTTTCATTGATGTTAGAATGTGTCTTGAAATGATTATTGATATTGTTAGTATGATTGTTAATTTTTGTCATAATGTGGCCGAGTTCCATTCTCGGATTTGTTGTTGATGATTTGGGCCGAGTTAAATTCTCGGGATGGTATATTTACAGGGGAGATCTTGCCTTTCGTAAGTAAATGTGTACGAAAGACCGAGACAAGTATATGGTGATGAATCTAATGATTTCGTCAATTTTCTTGAATGTAGACCAACAAGTTTGGGTGGATAAGCGTATTAGTAAGGCGCGAATATGTTAACGTGAATGGCATGAATCATACGCCGATTTTATAAATGCGTAATCCTTATTGTCAAAAGTTAGAAGTTATGATTTCAAAGCTGATTTTCCTTCCTAATATGAAAAAATATCCATTTTTCTCCAAAATCTAAGTTTTACGATTTTTGAAAGTTTTATGACCAAAACAACGACTATGATTTTATGATGACAACGATGATGCTAGATATGAGAAAATGACTAGGACGAGTATGTCAAGGATATGTTCTTACCATGAATACGACATATGAAATGTTAAGCTAATTTTTGGATAATGACTCTTTTAAAGGTTTCAAAGTATATGAAATGATATGTCATGATGTTTTCGTGATGTTATCCTTGATTGATAGTCTCGCCTTATATTAATTGTCCCTTCAAGGTGAGGCACGACGCCCATGGCCCATAACATCGTCGGAGGTTACCTTTAAATGGATACACATCTTGCATCATATGATATATGAATATGATATATCTATAATAATTGGGAAAAAAGTCTAAACGCGTAGCCACGATCAGTTGGAGTGTGATACATGATTTCGTCCGATGCCGGACGCTATGCTTAAATAGATCGGAGCCGACGCCTCGGCAATAGATATGGTTATTTTCAATATATATATATATATATGAAAAGAAGTGTTTTCAAAGAAAAGCAAAGTAAAGTACATGTATATGGATCGGAAGCATTATATATATATGGATCGGGTGCATTCCGCGACTAGGCATGCGTGGTTCCGCCTAAAGGGCACTCGGATGTACAAGTTAAAAAGCCCTATGTTGTCGTCTTGTTCCTATTCATGTTTTGTATCCTTCCATATGTTGTTACTTATGCCTTACATACTCGCAATTGTTCGTGCGAAATGTATGGACATGGAAAAACATGATAAGAAGTGAAACGTCTTTGGTAAGTTAGAGACTTTGCGGACGAGTCGTTTTAGTGTGTCAGTTTGAAAATGGTTCCACGAACATGATATCATCACGGCCCTTATGTTTACGAAATTGGAAATGACAAAAGATTTTGAAAGTTTTACTATGTATTTTATTTTTGTTTAATCTAAGAATCCAAAGAAAGTATGTATGTAATAAGAGTCAGCGGGTTCGCTCGGCTCCGAATATGGGGTCGGGTGCCCATAACACCCTAGTAGGATCGGGGTGTGACACATACCTTGCCACGGTATAAGTTGTAACGTTCCTGATGGATCTATTCAGTGAAAAATTAAGGAATCATCCTAACTGGGCGGAGCGATCCTTATCCTAGGGTGGCTATGTAGTTTCAGGCTATTTGAGCCTTCTCGGTAATTTATGTAACTCCCAAAAACATTAACATGATATAGTTGGCTAAGAAGCCATTGATTTTCGTGACATAACTTGTAAACATGGTTTCATGAAAGCATGACTTGTATTTAGCATGTATGTATCTTGTATCATGGCATGAGAGTAATTCTATAATATAATTGCATGAAAACTTGTAAAACATGTAGTATATTTCTTGAAAATATCATAATAGTCATAACTTGCATCTAAGAACCCATAGGATGCAAAACATGGGTTTTTCATAGATTAGGACAGATTCTCAATAACCATAAGGAATTATCAAGAACTTCAATGAAGAATTACTAATAATTTCATACACATTATAATCATGGGACATGGGCCTTGGGTTATCATGATCATGGTCAAAACCCTAGTTTTCGCATAACTTCATAATTTATGGAAGAAGGGTGTGGGGAAGAACAATGATGTTTCCACACGTATATAGAAACTCTACATACCTGGTAATGGTCCAAACTCGTAATGAAAATCTAAACTTTGAATAAGAATCCCAAAGCCTAGTCTTGAATCCCTTTAATTGGGTTTTCTTGAAAACCCTATGTTAAGAACATGAAATTCCTACTTAGAATTCATGGGAAATTGATGGAATTCACTTAGGATGGTCTTAAGGAGCTTACTTTGATGCTTGGAGAAGTTGAGAGGAGAGAACTTTCGTGTTAGGGTTTGAGAGGAATGAGACTTATGAAATAAAACTGAATTCCCGTCTTTTAATTATCTCAATCGCGGCACTGTTACAGACCACATGTTACGGTCCCTAACACCGGACCGTAACACGTGTAAAATTTCCAGTGAGGGTCTGATTCTTGAGGTTTGGTTACGACGACCTGTTACGGGCCGTAACTCGTGTTACGGTCCGTAACGATGAACCGTCCTTTGGTCCAAGTTACGAGACGGTGATTTTTCAATCCATCTTAGTTACGGTATGAACGGCGGTCCGTAACACACGTTACGGTCGGTCCCTTGTAGCGTAATGCAGGGTTTTCTGAACTAAAACATATTTTTGATTCCAACACTTTCCTTCTTGGGTTTCTAACCTCCCGAGTCATGAATATGGCTTAGTACGGATTTTACGAAGTGTTACAAAGAGCATCCATATTTCTTAGGAAAGGACAAAAACTAATTAGTGTTTTTACCTCTAAATGTCAAGTCAATTATTGTGCCTTAACGCATTTCGGGAAGAACAAAATATCATATTTACATCGGTCGAATTTAAAAAAGTCATTCACCACTTATCTTCTTGTCTATCTTCTTATTGGTTCGCCTGGCTTCTTTCAAGCCCTACTTGAAGGTTTCCTTTCTTGCAAAGTGCTATTTAAAGCTATTTGCAAAAATAAAGTTTAAAAAGTATTGTTTACATGAAAATTATGAATGAAAAAATGAAATTGAAAGAGAGTTAATAATTTTGTTTGAGAAGGACTTTTCAAAATTAGCAAAATATTAAATATAAAATAGTAAAAATTATGATGAAATTGAAAAGTGTTTCTTCGTGGAAACTTTTTTGGTGTTTATAATTATTTTTTCTACTGTTTTCATCAAATCTAACAGACATAGTTTGATAAATATTTTACGGAAACTAAATGTGTTAATTTTTAGCAAACTTAAAGGACTAAAACTGTTAAGTGCATACTTAAGGGACTATTTTGAACCTACCCTCAAACATTAGGAGCTATTTTTTGTTATTTTCTGCTAATTTTGGCTTATCCAAACACCAGTAAGAATCTTTCTTCTCATTCTTTTCTAATGTTGATCTCCCTTAACGTTTGGCTTCATAACACTAACTTTCTTGTAGTTTACGATATTGCACTTGCGTCCCTTATTTTGATTCCTTTGTAACAATTCTTTTAACCTATTTATTTTAATGTAAACAAAATTAATATTTGACTAAAGTGACTCTTACTTACTCGAACCTAATATTCTTCTCACATACTAATCTAAATACACAATTTATTTATCTAAAGTAGTTTTTCAAAAGTACACACAAGAAAAAGGAAAACCCAACCACCAATTTATAGTAGGTAAGCAAAATTAATAAATAAATTTCGAAAATAAATAGGAATATATGATTTTAGCTAGGATTGAAGGTAAAAGACACTCTATATATCACCTAATATATATACCAAAAAAAATAGAAATCAATCAAACATTCAATTTCTAATGGGATATGAATCATAGGATAAGACAGACCTTCGGCATATTTATTGAGGGGGACTAAACCATTTACCATCTTCATCGTGTCCTAGGAAGTGGGGCTTTTATGTTCTTATTGAGGTTGACCATAGAACAAAGGTCACTGTTACAAATCTTGAACTACATAAAATTCAAAAACATTTTTTTTCTAACAAGGTTTTGTTGAAGAAAAAGTTGTTAAAATTCCTTTTTTATTTTATTTTCAGAACAAACGCCACACAAGTGCAACACACGGTAAATATTTCTTATAACCTAGAAAAGTACAGAGATAACCACAGTAAATTATTTTTAAATATCTCAAACCACCATGCTCCTAGCAGTGCATGTTTATCTTGCTTTCAATATTTTCTTTTTTCATTTTAGTAAATGATTTACGGGATCCTCTTAAATTTTTGTTATAATACTCACCTACTCAAATCGTTTCATTTATTCATGTTAGTGTCGGGTGAGAAAATCTTTGGAAAAAATATATTTTTCATGTATGTCGCACAATTGGTTATTGCGGAAGTGAAACAGTTATTTTAATTTCGTTAAATATAATTATTCTAAAATGAAATTATGCTTTGAGTATTTACTACTCTGATCTTCCCTCTCCAAAAGGAGATGCTTAATTAAGGAAGCAATAAAATATATTATATCTCTACATACACTTTTATTTCTATAATATACTTAATTAGTAGTAGTATATGTTTTCACGTTACCTTATAACTTAATTATGATAAATTAATATGGTTTGATGTAAGTATTAGATGAAAATAAATATTTACACACAACGTATTTTTTTTTTATGTATAAAACTTACTCACACCATATTACTACTCTATATAAGCAAGGATCCACAAAATTTGTAGTCCTCACAGCTCAAAGGGACCCACAGGGGTAGTTTTTTTTTTTCTTTTTCGGGGTAATACACAAGGGTAGTTGTTGGGTAATACACAAGCGTAGTTGCCACTATTACTTTTTGCTTTCAAATTTGTCCTTTTTTTTTTTTTTTTTTCAGTTAACAATACAAATTTCTCTTTCTTAAAGCATTCTCACATGGGCCTGTAATTGGTCTATATTAATATCATAGTAATGTTTTGTGAATCTCTTTTTTCTCCTTATTAAATTATTTTTTAGTCCTTTATATCTCAAAATATTTGTCAAATTTCACTTCTAGAGGGTTAAACTAAATAAATATTCTTTTCTTCAGATCTTTAAATTGGACCGAAACTTAAAATAAAGAGACTTTTTAATCTTTTGTTTTAAATTTAAGATGTGTGTAGTCCTTAAATTTTGTGGTCTTAAAACTTGTTATTTTTTTAAAATAGAAAGAAACGCTTTTTTAAAATAATGGAGAGTAAGGCATTTAAAATGGGACGGTAGGAGTAATCAATATTTTCCAAAAAATTTCACTATATTACGGGAGAATTGCAATTTATAGAATTTTTCATATAGTTTTTCAATATCTAAAAAATTTAATTTTAAAAAATTAAATTAATCTAATCCAATTTAGTTCGAAGATTAGTCAACACAAAATGTGACAAATGTTTTGGGATGGAGGGAATATATTATTTGTGCTTATACACACAAAATTTATGCAACAAATTTTCTTTTACACGCATTAGGTTATACTATATGTTATATTAAACCTCTAATATTTTACTTCTTTAGTGAGCTTATAAAGATTTGTCCTAAAATTATTTTAGGTATAATTTTAAAATCTTTAATTTATTAATGTATTTTAATTATTACTTATTGATATTTTTGTGAGATCATTAATTATGTTAATTTGTATAAAAACTCAAAATTAAGGTTATATCTTGAGTCTAAATTTAGAGTTATTGAAAAAATTTGTTGCGTTAGATGATTCTAGAAGATGAAATATGAGTGTCTAATACGGATGAAAATAGAATACATCATTAAATCTTAAATGAGTTCAAGCTAAACGAGAAAGTTTGAAGCGGGGCAGAGAGACATGTTTATCGGATTCTGAAACTCTTTATTTGTCTTAAGAGTTCATTGAGTATTTATTTGTCTTAAGATTTTATTGAGTATGTATAGATTATTAATTTAGAAAAAGTAACTTAAAAAAGTTAGAATTAAGGATCCATAAACTTAATATTTTGGCTCCGCATCTAATTTGAAGTAAATAATTTCATTAAAAATAAAAGTTAAGATGCTAAAGTAGTGAAATGAACGTTTTATTTTTATATATTGAAAATAGTCTTATTTGAAATTTTAATTATTATACAGTAAAAAGGTGTAATATAAATCATTTTTAAATTAAAACTTTCTACATATTTTTTGAGTTTGAAAAGAGGGTATTTATATTGACACATACCTCCAGACGCTCGTCACAATACATATCTCCTGCTCATATATCCAGGAGTGAATGAAAGAAAAAAAGTTACTCCCATGATATCTTTTCATTCTGTATAAATCTATCTTTAAGGGAATCAAAATATAATCCATAATGTACAATGTTATTTTCTTAAAATAAAATAATGTGAAATTAAGTCTAAAAGTTATCTACATGGATCGTCAGTTTTCTGTAAGTGGACACATCTGAAAGACTAAAAGTAGAATCATACACACAGACACACGCACGCATAAAAGTTAACCCTGCTTTAGATTATCCAAAAGTGACAATGAGAAGGGGTCCACTGACTGACACGTGGAAAAGCCAAAAGCAGAAATAGAGAGAGAAGAAACATTTTTCTGATAGCCAATGCCAAATAGACAGGAGTTAACTCATGACCTTCCAAATAACTTTTGACATATATGGATTTCTTCACCCTTAATCAAACTGTTTTACATTAGGAAAAGAGTTACTTTTTCTGTATCAATTTATATGACACATTAAAGAATATTATTTTTTTATATTAGAAATAATTTAATTTTATAAGATAATTTATAATCATATAATTATCTAAAATTTATTTTAGATCACAAATTTAAAAAATCTTCCTTTCTTTCATAAATTTTAAGCTTAATTGATGCTAATTAATACGCTATTTTTGATTTTTTAGTTATTAATAAAATTTTAATTTTTAATTCTTATAATAGCTGTTAACCATATTTAATCTTCAATTATTTAAAACATACGATATTTTTGTTTGTAAATGATCATTGAAGTATTTATCATTTCACTATTTTTTATGTTAAACTTATATTATTACATCATATTTGAGGCAAAGTGATAGTTTAGATATAACCCTTTTTCTTACATAAAAAAAATTAAAAACACATATTTTAGTTAATCAAATGTTAAATGTTCTGATTCATTTATGATAAGGATCAAACTAGAATTTACCTATGGAGGGATCAAAAAATGCTATTATCCTATCTGAAAATAAAAAAGATTCTGATAAAAAATTTCCCTTTTAATAAATCTCACGCGATATGAAATCTAACGTCAAAATTAACATTTATCAGACAGTGAATAAAAAATGAAAAAAGAAAAAGAATAAAAGAAAAAAGAAAAGAAAAGCTTTCCTTAGTCAAATCAATGAATAGATTGTCGCATGTTTCATCATTCATGAAGAGTGTCAGAGGTCTCCTCTTTAGGTCCCCCACTCTGCCAGTCCCAAATTATCCAACAAAATTCCATTAATACACATAGTATTGTTTGCCATAGTTTAAATTTTTATTACTATTTGAAAATGTTTAAAAAATTAAGAAAGAGTTTTAATATATAAATTAAATATATACAAAATACTAATAATCGAGGTGAAATGATTTCTCCCTATTCCTTTTACTTATCTAATAATATTAAAATAAAGTTTCTAGACTAATTGCAACTTAAAAATGTGACATAGACCTCCTAAAGTTTTTGTTTGCACGCCACTTGATGATGCAATAGTTTTGCATCCTCAATCAATAAGACAATAAACCTTAAGGCTTAAGTTACAGGAGTAACCGTATAATGGGTTGATAATTGATTTGTATAAAGCAGCTGATAAAATTAAAGGGAGCGAGTATTAAATTAGTATTCCTTTATCTAATTTAGGTGACATAATTTTTTTATTCAATTTAATTTTTTTTTTTAATTTTATCTTAATAAAATGACTCATGATTAGAATAAATATCGAATAGCCCTTTAATACATCAATTGTTTTTGGGTAAGAAGCAATTTGTGTCTCACGAATCAATTTAAAAAACACTTTTGAGTAACGATTAGTGTTTGACCAAATTTCTAAAAAGTGTTTCTAAGTGTATTTTATAAAAAATATTTTCCAAAAAAGTATTTTTGGATAAAAACTAATTTTTTTTTAGCTTTTAAAAAATAGTTTATGCTACTCTCTAGGAGCACTTATTTTCTCCTAAAAACTTAATCAAACACCTCAATTTTTTAAAATAAATACTTTTTGAAAAAGATAAGCACATTTGGCCTCCCAAAAATTTGGCCAAACATGCTATAAGACTCATTTTCTACCATAAGTGGTACTCTTTCCAATGTCTTGATTTCTAGTGGCAATACATCACACGCCCATGTGTATATCATCTCCTAATACACGATCAATTAATATTTGATTAAAAATCCTTTCAATTAATGTTTGATTAAAAATCCTTTCAATTAATGTTTGATTAAAAATCCCATTTCGAGGACTCACAGAAATACCTCCGATGTTGCCACAATCCGTTCGACGTACAACAAAGTGTTTTGAGCTACTTCAACAAGTCGACATATCTAGCACCTGATCTTCGTACGACAATATCCACAACTCCTTTATGAGATTCCTAGTGAGAAATAATGTATTCTGTTAAAGAGAAGAAGTCTCAATTTATATGACACTTTTTTTTTTATTAATCTAAAAAAGAATAATACATTTATATATTTAATAACAATTTAACTTTCTTTATTTTTTATATTTCGTATCCATTCAAATACCGTCGTATAAAATGGGACAACGCGAGTATATTATTTAACGCGTAAGGGAAGTCAGCACAAGGAAAAATAAGGGTGAATATATATTAGGAGAGGGAGGGTAGTGTGTGTTGTAAATAATACTCCCAACTGAAGTTCCGAGAAAGAAGCAGTGAATTCCATGGGAGAAAGAAAGAACATGTTACATGTTTAATGTTAAGTTGCACTTAAACACTAGATACACATAAAAAGAGAAAAGAGAGAAAGAAGGGTCTCCTAAAATACTGGGGGACTTTGGGAACAGAGAGAGAAAGAGACTCTTTCTTCTCTCTCTTTGTTTCTCTCTCTCTCTCTTGTTCTGTTGTACATTGCTGTGATCTCTCTGCATTTTTATCTGTTCCAGGGTCTTTTTTTTGCCAGTTACATTAATAGCCACCTTCTATATATTTCTTGACTCTTTCCTTTTCAGGTACCCTTTTCTTGTTTTTTACTCCTTTATGTTTTATTTTACTGCCTTAATGAAATGGGGTTTTAATTGATATTGAGGAAATGGCTTTGTTTCAAGAAAATATGTTGCCCCTTTTTCTTCTTTTTTGTTCTTTTTAACCTGAAATTTTGTTTGTGGTAATTTGGTAAATGAATATTCTTTGTGAAGGATTATGTTATTTCTTTTTTCTGGTTCTTATGTTTGTTATATGTTCAAAATGCTGGAAAAATTGCTGCAGTTTAGCTGAATTTTTTTTTTGTCGATTTCCTCAAAGAAAGTTGAATCTTTGGTAAAAATTAAATATTTAGGGGCACATTGTGTGATCTCTGCAACTTCAAGAAAAGCTCCTGTATTTTTATCTGTTCAGGGTCTTTTTTTTGCAGTTACATTAATTGCTACCTTCCATATTTCTTTACCCTTTCCTTTTCAGGTACCCTTTTTTTTTCTTTTTTTTTCTCCTTTATGTTTTATTTTACTGCCTTAATGAAATGGGGTTCTGATGGGGAGGAATAGATATAGAGGAAACAGGTTCAAATGCAAGATGTTGAGGAAATTATCTTCCTTTTTTTTTTTTTTGGCCTACACATTACACAATAAAATATGTGCCCCCTTTTTTATTTTCTTGTTTTTGCCCCCTCAATGTTTTATTTTACTGTCTTAATGAGATGGGTTTTAATGAAGAAAAATGGATATTGAGGAAATGCCTTTGTGGCCTGTATCTTGTTTTCCTTATTTTCAAGAAAATAGGCTGCCCCTTTTTCTTCTTTTTTGTAACCTGAAACTTTGTTTGTGGTAGTTTGGTAAATGAATTATCTTATTTCGTTTTGTGGTTCTTATCTTTGTTATGTTCAAAATGTTGGCAAAATTAGCTGCAGTTTAGCTGAAATATTTTGTGATTCCTCTCAAAAAATCTGTGGTAAAAATGAAATCTTTATGGGATATGTAGGGGCATTTGCCAAATTTGTTGCTCAATTTGCTCACGTAGACTCAAATTTGTTCAATAAAATATATATTTTAAAAAAGGTTGGATCTTGATGTTACTAATTAGATAAGATGTGGTTAATTTGTACATTTGAGGTTAATGTATCACCCTTTATGTTACAGGCTTGGCCTAATTCGTTTGGGTATCCCAATTCAAATAAAAACAGGATGCCCTTCAATTGTCTCGTTGAAGGGGAAGCAATAGCCAATTTTTTCTTTTTTGGGAAGTTGTCATGTGGCGATGCAACTGATTAAGGCTTTGCTTGAGAGGGAAATTAAAAAGAATGGCGCGAGGCAGGATACGGGCAAAGCTCCGAAGGAGCGGTTTGTACACATTTGCTTGTTACCGGCCGTCGCGTGCCACGGAAGATGGTCCCCATCTATTAGGCCCAGGATTCTCGCGAGTAGTACATTGCAACGAGCCTCATCTCCATGAGAAGAAACCTCTCAAGTACTGCAGCAATTACATATCCACCACAAAATATAACATCATCACATTCCTACCAAAGGCCTTATTCGAGCAATTCAGACGTGTTGCTAACTTGTATTTTCTCATGGCTGCAATTGTATCAGCCACAACAAACCTTTCACCATTCTCAGCTTTCAGTATGATAGCTCCTTTGGTCTTTGTGGTAGGATTGAGTATGGCGAAGGAAGCTTTAGAAGACTCGCGAAGGTTCGTACAAGATATGAAGGTCAATCATAGGAAAGTTGGGGTCCACAAGGAAGACGGTGTGTTTGGTCCTAAATCATGGATGAAGATTCAGGTTGGAGACATAGTGAAAGTGGAGAAGGATCAGTTTTTCCCGGCTGATTTACTACTTTTATCGTCTAGTTATGAAGATGGGATCTGTTATGTGGAAACTATGAACTTGGATGGAGAGACAAACTTAAAGGTAAAACGAGCGTTGGAGGTTACTCTACCGTTGGAGGATGACGAGGCTTTCAAGCAATTTAATGCAACCATAAAATGTGAAGATCCTAATCCCAGCCTTTACACTTTCGTGGGCAACCTTGAATATGATCGTCAGGTTTATCCTCTTGATCCTAGTCAGATTCTTCTCCGGGATTCGAAGCTTAGGAATACAGCTTATGTTTATGGAGTTGCTGTATTTACTGGTCATGATAGTAAAGTTATGCAGAACTCTACAAAGTCTCCTTCTAAAAGGAGTAGGATCGAACTACAGATGGACAAGATTATTTACCTACTTTTCATTGTCCTTCTCTTGATCTCATTTGTAAGTTCAATCGGCTTTGCCTTATACGCAAAATTCGAATTGCCAAGCTGGTGGTATTTGCAACCTATGAACAAAGTGAATAATGTGGTTGATCCAAAAAAGCCTGAGCTGTCAGGCCTTTTGCATCTGGTCACTGCACTTATATTGTACGGGTATTTAATTCCTATATCCCTTTATGTCTCCATTGAAGTTGTGAAGGTCCTACAAGCATTGTTCATAAACCAGGATATTAGTATGTACGATGATGAATCTGGAACTCCTGCTCAAGCACGAACGTCAAACTTAAATGAGGAGTTGGGGCAGATTGATACCATCCTCTCAGACAAAACCGGCACTTTGACATGCAACCAAATGGACTTCTTAAAATGCTCAATTGCTGGTACTGCATACGGAATGCGTGCCAGTGATGTAGAACTTGCAGCTGCGAAGCAGATGGCCAAGGACGTTGGTGGGCAAGATCCTGAATCACCGAGACCTGAAGATGAGAATGATTTTGGTGCATCAGAAATTGAATTAGAGTCTGTCGTCACTTCTAAAGACGATTCTAAACCCGCAGTTAAGGGTTTCAGCTTTGAGGATGATCGCCTTACCAATGGAAATTGGATGAAAGAGCCAAATGCAGATGACATCTTGTTATTTTTTAGGATACTTTCAGTTTGTCATTCTGCTATTCCTGAGCTAAACGAGGAGACTGGAAACTTTAACTATGAAGCAGAGTCACCAGATGAAGGAGCATTTCTTGTTGCAACACGGGAATTTGGCTTTGAGTTTTGTAAAAGAACTCAATCAAGCATTGTTGTACGGGAGAGATATCCTTCTTTTCATGAGCCAATTGAACGGTGAGAGAGTCTCAAATAATTGCCTACCGCTTGTAGTATGCCACTGTTTTCTAACTTATCGTCTTGTTACTGTTAATTTAGGGAATACAAAGTTCTCAATCTATTGGAATTCACCAGCAAGCGGAAGAGAATGTCTGTTATAGTTAGGGACAAGAGTGGCCAGATTCTTCTCTTGTGTAAAGGAGCAGACAGGTTTTTCTTCTTACGTCCTTTTTATTACCATATATGCATCTGCTCCTTCATTCCTTAAATTAGGTAATCCAAGTGACTATTTTGCTATGAAATACGCTGTTAAATTGTCTGTAAATTACACTATTTTATTCTTTGTTTGCTCTATTACCCGTTCCTCCTATATCTTTCCCTTGTGCAGGATGAAGTCTCTTCTCTTTAAAAGTTCTTGTTCTGATCTTGCAGGGGACATGGGATGGTCTTTTTCTCTAAAATTAATACTCCCTCCATCTCATTTTAACTGTCGCTTTAGCTCTTTTCATGCCCATTAAGAAAAACAATAAATACAAGGTTACTAAGTTACCCCTATTTCTTACTCCCTTCGTTTCAATTTGTTTGTCCGGTTTTGACTTGGCACGGATTTTAATAAAGTAAAGAAGACTTTTGAATCTTGTGGTCTTAAACTAAAGATATGCAGAATGTACCGAAATGTCCTTTATTTTGTGGTCTTAAACATGCCATGTGAAAAGTTGAAATTAAAGAGTTGCCAAAAAAGGAAAGAGACGTTCTTTTTTAAACGGACTAATAAAGAAAGTAAGACAAACAAATTGAAATGGAGGGAGTAGATTTTTTTGAGAATTGAGCAATATTAAAAAGGACTTTTTTAATTTTAAGGGTATAGTTAGAAACAAATGCCAACTTTGATCTTGAATTCCTAAAGTTACACTTATTATGGGACAATTTTTTCAAGCTAAAGTGACGGTTAAAATGGGATGGAGGGAGTATAAGTTATGAGTATCTCTCTACTTGGCTATTTGTTAAGTTCTACACAAATGGTCTATGGCTATGTTTTCAATTATATAATTTCGAACTTTTGGATTATGCAGCATCATCTTTGATAGATTAGCAAAGAATGGAAGGAGGTTTGAGGAAGCTATGACAAAACATTTAAATGACTATGGGGAAGCAGGGTTGCGTACACTTGTGCTTGCTTACAAAAAGCTCGACGAGGCAGAGTACTCAGCCTGGAATGAAGAGTTTACTAAAGCAAAATCTACCATCGGCGGTGATAGAGATGCCATGCTTGAAAAAGTATCTGATGTGATGGAACGGGGCTTGATCCTTGTTGGTTCAACTGCTGTGGAGGATAAACTACAGAAGGGAGTATGTAAATTATGCTGTTAAAAAATTCAGAACATATATTTTCTTGCACATAATGGCCGTTTCTGACTAATTCGAGTCTTTTTCCTTTGACCAGGTTCCTCAGTGCATAGATAAACTGGCGCAAGCTGGTCTCAAGATCTGGGTACTGACAGGTGATAAGATGGAAACAGCCATCAATATTGGGTCTGTCTCCTAAAAAGAGAAATGTCTTTCACCATTCGTACTTATTTAGTCATCGATTCTAACTGCTAAACTATAAATCCTGTTTCCTTGCAGCTACGCCTGTAGTTTGCTTCGACAAGGAATGAAACAGATTTGCATAACGACGACGAACACAGACTCAGTGGCCCAAGATTCTAAACAGGTAGGCAATTCTAAAACAAGCATACTAAGGGGTCATTTGGTTGTTTGTTAGAGTTATGTAGGTATTAGTAATGTAGGGATTAGTTATGTAGGTTCTAATTATGCAGGGTTTAGTTATTCATGAATTAGTTTTAAAATATTCTACCCTGCATAAAATAACACATAAATTCCCTCATAGCTTATACTTGTATTAGTTATGCGGGAGTGTAAACTAGTAACCAAACACTGAATTTGGTATGTCGAATTTCACTAACCAACAGCCAAACGACCCTAAGTTCTTTAGGAAATTTATTTTAATTGATGGAGTCTCCATTGCTTTTCTTTTACTGGTTAGGCTATGAAGGAGAACGTTTTGAAGCAAATCACAAATGGTTCTCAAATGATCAAACTTGAAAAGGATCCTCATGCTGCATTTGCCTTGATTATTGATGGGAAAACTCTAGCTTATGCTTTGGAGAATGATATGAAGCATCATTTTTTGAGTTTAGCAGTTAATTGTGCGTCTGTCATCTGCTGCCGCGTATCTCCTAAGCAGAAGGCCTTGGTAAGATAAACTGTATTGGCTTTTCGATTCTACTCCAATTATTCAGCCATGAAATTGGTCATATTAACATATATTTATAATTGATTTGGATCAGGTTACTAGGTTAGTAAAAGAGGGAACTGGAAAAATCACTTTAGGAATTGGTGATGGTGCAAATGATGTTGGGATGATTCAAGAAGCGGACATCGGAGTTGGTATCAGTGGTGCAGAAGGAATGCAGGTTGGTGGTGCATTTAGGTGGCATTTGGGCCTTAATAATCTAAAAGCTTTTTCAGCATAATGCTTAAGAGAATAATGCTTTTTTTTTCTTTTTTTTTTTTCAAGAGTAAAATTACACTTACTAGAAAAATGAAGTCATGGTGCAACCCATACATACAGAGTAGATGATAGAAGTAAAAAGCAGAATGAACCTCTAGATCGCAGTAAATTAAGTCCTAAGATAACCAGTTTTAACCCCTTAGTACAATTTTGTTTTCTTGATATTTTCCTTCCTTAGCTTGATTTATATGCTTTCATATTCATATTGATTGGAGTATGTATACGATGCTAGGACTTATAGATTGATCACATTGGTAAGTGCCATAAGGCAAGAAATAAAAAATTATTGGCCAAGTAGGTCATTGATATTTAGAGGTGAAACGGATACTTGAACAAATAGATTGGAATTCTAGATTTCTATGCATAAGTCCAGTCCCACTTTTTCAAACTTTGAATCGCAAGTTACATAATCTATGATACATATCATGTAACATCAACTTTGATTATTTAGGAATAAAGCACGTTAAAATTCCCTCTTGGCAAGCGTGTCTTGTTCCAGGTCCTCTTTTATACTGTAATTGGGCTTTATATAATAGTCAGCTTCTTGCAGGCTGTAATGGCGAGTGACTTTTCTATTGCTCAGTTCCGGTACCTGGAGAGGCTTCTCGTTGTACACGGGCATTGGTGCTACAAACGAATCGCTCAGATGGTAATGACCGTACGTCTGTTTCATTTTATAGATAGCTGATGAAATATATGTGGCTGGTGACATCAAATGCCCTAAAGCAGATTCAAATGTAGTAATTTATTTTTGTGATTCTAGCTGGATCCTGATCATATATTTTTCTGACTTGCCCCGTAATCTTCTGCATTCAGATATGCTATTTCTTCTACAAAAACATCTGTTTTGGCCTCACGCTCTTTTACTTTGAGGCTTTTGCTGGCTTTTCGGGGCAGTCTGTCTATGACGATTCATATATGATGCTGTTCAATGTCATTCTTACTTCATTGCCCGTAATTGCACTTGGAGTATTCGAGCAGGATGTGCCTTCTGATGTTTGTCTAAAGGTGAGTCTTACTGTGTTATATCTTCTTCTCTTAGGGTGTGTTTCGTATGAATGAAAATGTTTTCCAATTTTCCCATGTTTGGTTGGCCAAAATGTTTTAGAAAATATTTTTTCTGGGAAAACAAGTTCCTTAAAAATGAGGAAAATGACTTCCCTAATGGAAGTAGGGAAAACAAGTTGTACAAGTGACTTTCCAAGTTCATTGTCTCTTCCACACCCACCCAACGCCGCCAACCAGCACTCCTTGACCATCCCAACCCCCACTCCCCACCCCATCCCACCCCTATAGTGTTTCGCTATATTATATATCAATGTTCTCGTGATAATATTTTTTTGCTTACCAGACACTAGAAAATAAGTAAGAAATGTACTTGTTTTCCAAGAAAATATTTTCCACGGAAAACATTTTCCTTCGTACCTAACACACCCTTAGATTCTATAAAATTGACTTACGCAAACATCTCCCTTCCCTTTGTTCTGCAGTTTCCAGCACTATATCAACAAGGGCCGAAAAACTTGTTCTTTGACTGGTATAGAATACTCGGGTGGCTTGGCAATGGTATCTACACGTCCCTCATTATTTTCTTCCTGAACATTATCATCTTTTACGATCAAGCCTTCCGTTCTGGAGGCCAGACAGCTGACTTGACTGCTCTCGGTACTACCATGTTCACATGTGTCATATGGGCTGTCAACTGCCAGATTGCACTTACGATGAGCCATTTCACTTGGATACAACATATTCTTATTTGGGGAAGCATTGCCACTTGGTACGTAGTTCTCTTGATTTACGGCAGGATAGCACCAATTTATTCCAAATACGCGTTCCGAATATTCGAGGAAGCTCTAGCTCCTGCTCCAATCTACTGGTGCACCACTCTTTTAGTAACTTTTGTGTGCACTCTGCCATACTTAGCCCACATAGCGTTTCAAAGATCGTTTAGTCCGATGGATCATCACATCATTCAAGAAATCAAGTATTATAGGAAAGATGTCGAGGATCGTCGTATGTGGAAGAGAGAAGGATCTAAAGCAAGGCAGAAGACCAAGATTGGGTTCACAGCCAGAGTGGATGCGAAAATTCGACAATTGAAAGGGAGACTGCAGAAAAAGAAAATATAACTGTGCAAAGGTTGATTTTCTTGTAATTTTTTTTTTTGGGGATTGTGTTTCCCTTTCAATTACTACACAGATATTAGGGGTTAGGCAACTTACATTTTTTCTTCTCTGGTCTATTTGTAATCCTCATTTGTAAAATTCTTTTTGTCCAGTGTAGTGAGCAATCAAATGAGGTAATTCACTGGTTCCAAAGTACTGTGACACGCTGTACTGTACTATATTTTCACGATTTACTAATAGTTAGGGAGGGAAACTATACATATAATACTTTTATGTGTTTGCTTTCTATGTAGGCTTAACTCGAACTGTGACTCTCCTGGTCTAATACCAAATTCTATACTAACTCAAATATTTGACTTCTTTCACATCTTTCACTTCCAGACACTTTTTTATAATACTAGTTCTCCGCACGTGTATATTATGCGTTTGAGACGTGTATATTATGCGTTTGAGTTATTAGGAATGTTTTATGATTAAAATTTAATTGAGTACATATTCTAAATGTATATAGATAAACAAACATTTGAAGCATTTAAATTTTTTTATTAATTTATTAAGGTTAGAATATTTTAAAAATATCTATAAAATTTTAAATGATGTAGAAGTAATGATAAGGCAATTTATTTAGTATATAAATCATTATATATTGGTGTGTCTTCTGCTACTTAAGTTATTTTTTATCATGATCAAATTTTTCGTTGCAAATATTAATAATGTCATTGGTGTTAATATTACATTTTTAGAATTTATCTTGATAGCACATGATTCATCATATACTCAAACGGTGCCAACTCTCTTTAATTACTTTGCAATAGAGTAATCGAATTTAACAAACTCTGATTCGAGTCATGGACCAACCCTTCAAAAGGTTTTAGCTGACTTAATGTCTCCTATAAATTATAAAATTACTATTCTAAAATACTTAATTTACAAAGGAGCAGTATCTCTTATGCGTATGAATTTTATAGAAAATACATTTGCTAACACATGTAATTGATGTACAAAGATAATCATGTATAGCTTTCATACTAAATGATTATTATCTATTAAGCAATATTTTCACATCTTTGTGCAATAATATTTGAAGAAACCGAAATGATAAATACTTCTTATAAATATTTATTAGATCATTGTAAGGAGCGGTTGAACATGAAAAACACTATTAAATTTATGCGTCAAATGGTCAATCTAGATACAATATAAATTGTATATATATTCATTTCTATAAGCTCTAGAACTTATCAAAATGAGATTTTAGAATCAAAACCTAAGTACAAAGATAAGCGAAAGAATGTAGTCACGATTTTAATAGGTGTACACCACGCCTTGCACTTATTCTTGACATATTAAAATCTGCGTCATATATATAAACTAGCAAACTATGCCCGTGCGATGCACGGAACCCAACATGATTAATTTAGTTACTCACTTTAGTTAGTCTTTATGGTTTCTCCTTAGTGAGTCTCCATATTTTGTTTCTTTTCCTCTTATTTTTCCCTTTAATTTCTCAATTGATGTTAAAATTTATCTTATTTTGGTTATGGCTGCCTCTGTTTATATTTAGTAAATTGACAATTAAAATATCCTACATGTCAAGTTTATAATCACAAGATTAAGGATATTTTATTATATCATACACATTTTTAATTTAGAACCACAAGATTCAAAAGTCTATCTTTATTTACCCATGCGATGCATGGGGCCCAACATGATTAATTTGATTACTCACTTTGGTTAGTCTTTATGGTTTGTATATTTTGCAAAGGATACCGCGATTCTCCTCAGCGAGTCTCCATATTTTGTGATTAATTTGGTTACTCACTTTAGTTAGTCTTTATAGTTTGTATATTTTGCAAAAGATACAGCGATTATCCTTAGTGAGTCTCCATATTTTTTTTCCTCTTATTTTTTCCCCTAATTTCTCAATTGTTGTTAAAATTTGTTTTATTTTGATTATGTCTGCCTCTTTTTATATTTAATAAGTTGACAATTCAAATATCTTACATGTCAAGTTTATAATCACAAGATTCAAAGATTTTTTTTAAATATTATACACATTTTTAATTTAGAACCACAAAATTTAAAAGTCTATCTTTATTTTTTATACTTTGTGTCTAGTTAAATTTAGACATTTAAATTGAGACAGAGGGAGTATATGCCCATTGAAGGAATGAAAGGACATTGAAGACATTTTAACAATATTTTAACCTAAAAAGTAAACACTCGAGAGGTAGAATTAATGTTAAACTTCGAAAATGTACATATGTTAGTCCCCGCTAGAGTATAATTTCATGTGCTTTCTATAATAGAGTAATAAAATGAAGTGTAGAAGTAAAGAAATATCATAACGTAAAAGTGGAATACACGTGTACAGAGAATAGGTGGCAAACCAAGTACTATAATATATAATAAAATATAAAAAATATAAGAAAATTGATTTTAAAAAAAAATTCATGACATGTAATCTCCATATTGTAAATTGGTCCCCAAAATATCGTCCACGTGGTATGGATGAATTTCAAAGTCAACAAATATTCTACTCGTTGGTGTACTCTAATAAAAAATAAGCACTAAAGCGAATGAAGATGTGAAGCAGACCAATACACGTGTTATCCATAAAACGGATGGGTCCAATTATAAAGTACTGTTCACTGTGCTTTTGGTACATTAAGTAATGGGAGAAGGGCCTGATTTGCCCTTCTACTATTGCAAATAGTTCACATTTACCCCCCGTTATACTTTCGGCTCATTTTTGCCCCTACCGTTACCTAAGTAGCAATATTTGCCCCCCGTTTGGATGGAAGTCCACCGTGACAATTAAACTTCCACGTGGCCTGACATTTGGATGAGGTGGCATGCCACGTGACATGCCACCTCACCACCCTCTCCCCTCTCCATTTCTTTCTTCTACAAACAAACAAAGCCACCTCCAACCATCATTGAAGCCATACCCCACCACCATCTCCTCCAACAATTATATCTTCTTTTTCACTAACCCATCTCACCGAATCACCATAACCGCCACTACTATCACTTTACTGTGATATCGTCCATTTATCTCCAACCCAAAACCTCAAAACCATTAAAATTCTTAAAACCCATTTGACAAATCAAGATACTTTTAGATAAAAAGTTTAAATCTTTCAATAACATAAAAGAATGTCTTTTAACTCTTGTAAGTATTAACATCATTGCTAATCTTTCTGCTAAATCTTTACGATAATGTGAAAGATTAAGAAAAGGAGTTTCATCATTGTGTGAAAATACAACATTTGGGTATTGAATGCCTGAAAGTTTTGAAAATAAGAGGGTTATTTTGAATGAATTTGAGGGCGGTGGTGGGAAGGTCGGAGGTGGCTTTGGTTGGAGGTAGAAGAAAGAAATGGAGAGGGGAGAGGGTGGTGAGGTGGCATGTCAATCGTGATGCCACCTCATCCAAATGTCGTGCCACGTGGAATCTTAATTGCCACAAGGACTGCCATCCAAACGGGGCAAATATTGCTACTTAGTTAACGGTAGGGGCAAATTTGTGCCGAAAGTATAACGGGGGGTAAATGTGGACTATTTCCAATAGTAGAGGGGTAAATCAGGCCCTTTTCCCTTAAGTAATTGCAGTGTTCGTCCACCCAACTGTGGTTTCTATAATAAAAATAAATTTTAAATGAGGTTCACCTTTTTCTTCATTATACATGCAACTTAGGCTGTTCTTCATTAGAAAATTGCACTATATTAATTAATGTGCTAATTACAATAAATAGCAACAATTGATATATATAGTCATTGTTTTGCAAAAATCTAAAAAAAGCTATGGAGATGATGGTACCTAAACAGCTTTGGAACTTGTACTTCCCTTTTTTTGATAAATAAAACATCCCTTAAGTCCGCTTAGTGGCAATTTAATTACAAAAAAAAAAAAAAAAAAAAAATGGTACCTAAACACACTCAAAGTAGCTAATAACATACTACTATAATTTGCGTAAGGCAAAATGAGAATCATTTCTTCCCTAAATAAAGGATGAGAGTTAAACTGATACTATTACCACATATCTTGTCTAAATGATGAAGCTGACATTCTCGTTTGTAAATAATTGGACGAATAGCTGCCATTTTTTCCTTTGGGTTTGGCTACCACATGGAATTCAGCTTCTCTACTTCCACTATCCTTTTAAAATGAAGACATGGTATTTATACTATTTTAGAGTAGTTCAGTTGAAGAAGTCTAAAGGTTTGGCAGATTTAGGCCTCATTTGTTTTCATTAAGATTAAGATGTCTGAATCTGAATGCACATCTGAATGATTAAGATGTTATCTCTAGATCTGAACACTGAATGATGAAGACTGTTTGTTTTTCAATATCTGAATGTGCATAATGTATTTATTTAAACATGATAAATATACAATTCAAATTAAAAAATAACTAAATAGTAGAAAATAAATAGTACAAATTTAATAAAATAAAATATTATTTGATTAAAAAAAAATGAAACATTTATTTTCACTAGTAATGGTGGAGATGTTCTGTAGTCGTGGTGGGTGGTGATGGGGGTGGAGGGGTGAGTGGGTGGTGGGTGTTTGGGGTGGGAGGTAGTGGGGGTGGGGTTGGTGTGGAGTGGGAGATGAGGGTAGGTGGTGTGGGGTAGGGGTTGGGGGTGGGTGGGGTGGGGTAGGGGTGGTGGGGAGTGGGGGGTTGGAGTGGAGGGTGGGTGGGTGGTGGGGTGGGGTTGAGGTGGATGGGTGGGGTTGGAGTGGAGAGTGAGTGGGGGTGGGGTTGAGGTGGAGGGTTGGGGTTGGAGCTGGTGATAGAAAAGTTCCATACAAATAGACCTCTTAATGATATTAAGACTTGGTTCAAGATCTTAATGATTAAGACTTATTCAGACCTATTAAGTGCTTAGATCTTAATGCAAACAAATGCATTTAATGGATTAAGATCTGAACCATTCAGATTCAGATCTCCAATAAGTGCAAACAAATGAGGCCTTAAATGACCTATTAAGTAAAAGAATGTGGTGTGCATGCATTGAATTTCATCTCTTAGTATTCTTCATACTTTGATAGAAACAAGTAGTAGAGATAACGGTAGAAGGTAGGGAGCAATTTCAGGAGAACAAATTGATGAGCATAAAGAGGGAGGAGAGAAACATGAGGAACGTAGAGTATTGAATTATGGGATTTGAAGATCCTGTAAATAAGAGTATTAACTAAGGACTGAACGTGATTGGATTTTATTGTAAAGAATTTAATAATTATCATCAATGTAATTATAATATTACATTTAATATTTATTAAATTAGATGTTTTATATTAGATGTTTTATATTTTATTACATTTTAATTAATAATTAATTTACAGTAGGGACAAAAGCGTAATCCAACTTTGAAGTTGGGAGATTTCCACTTTTAATATTATATGATGATAATTTCTGCTTTGTTTTGATGAGTTTTAGTACAAAGCTAAAATCCATGGAATGTGGTCCAAATGCAAATTAGTAAATGGTGGAGTGGAATTGGGCTCCAGTCTGTAGCTCAATGGTATCTCGAAGACGTTTTTATGGCATCAGTTGGAAATGTGGCAAAGTAGAAACTCTGAGAATGAAAACGCGTACCTAATTCGACTTCAAGGTTGTGTTTGGTACGTAGGAAATGTTTTCCAAGAAAAATGTTTTCGCGAGAATAAGTTATTTTCTCGCTTACTTTCTTGTGTTTAGCAAGCAAGCAAAAAATATTGTTCCAAAAATACTTGTATATAATCTAGGCAAACATTATGGGGCGAGGGTGGGGGCGGAAGTGTGGGGGTGGCGGGGATGGTGGGAGCTAGGGGTTGTATTTGTTGGAGGATAGGAAAGAGACAATAAATGCGGAATGTCACTTATAAAATTTGTTTTCTTTACTTCATGAGGTGTCATTTTCCTAATTTTTAAGAATATTTGTTTTTCAAAAATTTTGACCAACAAAACATGAGAAAGTTGAAAAACATTTTCCTCCATAGCAAACACACCCCAAGTGTAGTAAGAAAATCTTGAAAGAAAGAGAATTGTGAGGAAATATTAGAGAAGAGAGTAACGAACCGTTTGGTCATTATTGCCTTTTCGATGCGTTAGACCTTTTCCCGAGCTTGGTTAGCTCACATTCGACCCAAGGAGACTGTTGACACGCTTCCCGAGGTATTTGGATATGATTTGGGTAATTTTGTGGGAAATTTGGGCTTTAAGCGAAAAGGAGTTGACTCAAAGTTGACTTTTGGGTAAACAGACCTTTTTCGGAAATCCATCCATTCCGAGAGGTCTGGATGGTCTTTTAGAACTTGTGTGTATATTCGGTTCGATTCCTAATGCATTAGGGTGTATTTTTGGACTTGGGTTGGGAAGTTAGTTTTGAGGTATCGGGGGTTAACTCGGTCAACGAGACCTTCGTTGGGAATTTCAAGGCCACGAGTGCGTTCGTAGCGTGTTTTTATGTATGTCTACATATATGGTTTGTGAGCATATGGTCTCGGGTGATAGCCTGGATTTCGAGTTGAGTTGATGAAACTTGAGCATCTTCTGGTGTCTGGTGCCCTGCTATAACGACATCAAAACCACGGTAGCGGTGATCCTGCGGCTATAGCGGCCTGTGCATTTGGGCCACGACCGCGGAAGCGGGACCGCTGAAGCGTTCTGGTGAGCGCGGAAGCGGGTGACGGGCAGTTGAGTTCATTAAATGTGTGTTAAAAGCCCTAAGTCTTTCATTCAATAGCACTCCGAAAATAGACCTATTGGGAGAATTTCAAGGCATTTCCTTGGGGGAAATCATTGTGGTAAGGCCTTCTATCTTCATTGATATTCCATATCGCATTAATCATCATAGGAAATCTCTAAATCATGCTAGTTTCTTTAAGAACTTGAGGATTAAAAGAGGGTTTTGTGGGTTCTTCATTCTAGGCTATTAAATCTTGAATTAATGATTCGGTTAGCTCCTTTATGCATGATTCCTTCCTAATTAGTGGCTAATTTATGGAATTGAAAGTTAGGGTTCATACCCAAATTTGGGGGTTTTGCCCAGAATCCGAATTTAAGTGATTTGTTAGTTCTTCTGGCTTATAATTGACGGGAATTGATCACCTAGAACATTAATTTCATATTGAGACCTATAGATTCCCAATTTCATCTTTTTAGTTCATAAAACCCCATTTCATAGGTTGGAATTTGGGTCTTGAATAGAAGTAAGGTTTGAATAATGATTCTTCTTGATTCTAATTTCTTAATCCGTATATAACTAGACTTTCATTATATCGAGGCACAAAGGAAGGGAAAGACTAAGGTTTGACTGTTGGAGATTTGCTGTTCGGCTTTCCAGGTAGGTTACAGTTTACCTTATGGTGAAACTTCGATTAGCGAAGCGTATGTTTAGATGATATTGTCGGAGAATGCATGTAAACCTTCGAGTATGAAGTTGGGTTAGATATTGCCTTAGGTTGGGCCCTGTTGAATAATTTAGGGGCTAGCCACCCTGTTACGTTATTGACTTATCTTGTTCTATTTATTTATTAGCTCGTTGCCTCGTTGAGACATTGGATATTGGTGATTAGTGATATATCATGATTATGATATTGCGGTACCTTACTTTGATTTGATATTGAGATGAGAATTGTGATTCCATTGTGGCTTATTGAGTAGCCTTATTATTGATGTTACTTGTGTGCCATGTGTGGTACTGTTTGGGATTGAATTGGTTATTTGATATTACATTGCATCGTATTCGTACTCATTTCCATGATACATTGATATTGCCTTGTTATGGTACCAAGGATGGAAAGTGAGTAGGAAATACAGTTGCATTGAGACATATTTGATACGAGCCATCTCTGGGATGTGTGCGGAGTAATCGACTATACTATTCTGAGACTTATTGTATATCGAGTCATCTATGGGCTGTGTGCGGAATGACTGGTATGAGGCGTATTGGTTGGATAAGAAGTCATCTCTGGGCTGTGTGCAGAGTGACTGGTACATGGGCTTCGCGAGTCCCCCATGGGTTGTGTTGCCGAGATGTGATGTTCCATCGTCGGAGTACATGTGTACGGTGCTTATGCATTGCATTCATCATTCATACATTAGTGCATATGTATTGCATTCATCATTCATACATTATTGCATTGGTTTGTACCTCTTGGTTTTCTGTGATATGGTTATGATATGATTGTGATATACTGGTTCGGATTGGTTATACTGAGACTTAGCACAGTTGGGTTTAGATGCTATAACGTAGGTGATGACTTGTACCGTGGTTATTGATTCGTGTTGACTTGTACCTTGTTGTTTTACGTGTTTATCTTCTTGTTGTCTTTATATACGTTAGCTAGTCTTAGTCGGCCTATGATACCTACCAGTACGTTGTACTGACCTACACTTGTTGCATTCTTTTATGAATGCACAGTACCAGTTGGATCTGCTTCTACCCCTCGTAGCTGATTATCGAGATTGCTGCCGAGTCTATTACATGAGGACTTTCGCTGCCCGAAGACTCCTCTTACTATCTATGTCTTATTTCTATTTCGAGACATCATTTGAGATTTTATGTATTATTCAGACTTGTAGTATTGGTAGAGTTCTTGTATGACCAGACCAGATACTGGGGTTGGATTCTCATTACTTTCGCATTTCTTTATATTATTATCGTGAGACTTATGTTATTCTATTTTCTTCTGCTCTACTTATGCTTTATGATTATTGGGATAAGGGTTCGCCTATCGAGATGGAAAAGGTAGGTGCCCGCACGACTTAGTGAAAATGGATCGTGACAAAGTAGCGAATTTGTGAGATTCTCCTTATAAAAGCTGTGAACCCACTCTAGTTCTCATTATGTATATAAGAGTACCAGTTTCTGGACACGTTCGTTGCGCGTGTATCCCATATAAATATGTATTAATTCTTTTAAACAATATACTCCGTATTAGTTAAAAGTGCGTTTGAGTAATAAACTAAAATTTAAAAACCAAAGCTTGCAAGTGCATGAAAGTAGTTAATGTTAGTATATCTTATTTAGCTAACACAATCGAAAAGAGTAAACCTGAGCCATTAGAATTAGCTAAAGAATTTAGCATGTCAATTAATTTGGCTCTTGATTGGATCTACTAATTCTAATGCAGGTGACATTTAAGGCGGTCTTTTGCCTCTTGACAATATTAGTTGAGCTGACTAAGTACATCTAAATCGTCAAAATGCAATTAACCATGTGGCTTTCGTCCAACACTCAACTTTAAACAATTCGGAGTTTTATAACTTGCTTAATTGACCCTAACTGATCATAAAGTTTAAGAAAGAGAGAGTAAGACTTTTGAAGCTAGTTTGTAGCCGGTCTTAAATATGTCATAATATTGATGTGATAACAAGACTTTTGAAACTTATAATTTAAATTTTTCATAACATTTGTGTGATTATAAAGACTTATCATTTAAGGTTAAAATGAAAAATTTAAGTATTTCCAAACTTGAAAAAAGTCGTTCTTTTTGATAGACTGAAAAAAAAAAAAAGAAAAAAAAAAAAAGGAATATCACAATCAGAAATGGATACACTTTATATTTTAATTGATGATCATATTAGGATGACACACTGAGTGAGCTAGACAGATTCCTCCTGTTGACATATCTTCAAAGGTTAACATAAACAAATTAGTCGAAATAGGGAAGAATCTGCTGAAAAAACCAATTTCTAATATTGATTTGCATACAAGTGTACTTGAATCATGTGAACTTGGTGGCTCAGAAGAAGAAGCATACTATTGGATTTGCATACAATGTCTGTCGAAAAAGCTTCCGATGAGCCAATTTTTTACGGTCTCGATCCCTCAAAAATTGCCATCGGAAATTCGCATGTGTTGGCACCAAATCGAGTTGTATAACTAAATATTGATTTTATTGTCTAACTATGGATTTAACAATATAGTAGTAACAACTAAAACAAACATTAACATTAAAAACACACAATCAAATACTTGCAACTACTTAGGTTTAACATTTAACCAATTACGAATGAATACTCTTGGTATACATTCAACTTTCAAAGCTTGTTTTTGTACCAATAAACACCTTTATCTTCATATCCTTTATCTTTCTCCACATAGATGCACTCCTTTGTATCCCTCCACATCGCCTTTAAAATGGGGGTGTCATCAAATTTGTAGTGTTCTACTAGCAATGGCTTGATCGCTTTGGTTGCCTCCATTGCATGGTAATGTGGCATAGTTGGAAATAGATGATGCACAACATGTGTATCTGTAACATTCTGAAAGACTTATTTAAGCACACCATAGTCTCTATCTACCGTAACTAGAGCTCCTCTTAGATAATCCCATTCGGATGAATCATAACGTGGCAATGAATGAGTGTGTTGCAAAAGAGTGACTAGCACTATAAAGCTGTTCACAATAATTAGGAGGGGAACCCCATACTTGCATACAAGCCATGCTAGCCCTTGTGTCAAAGTAATACGATACAACACATAAGTAGCTGCAATCGAGCCTGCATCTGAAAATGTAGATTTGTAACCTCTCACGGTCAGTATATATCGGGCTATAAGGATCATAGTGACATGCAAATCGATCATCTTTTTTGCCAGACATATTGAAGACCAAGTACAAAGGCCAAGCGATAGTGAGGGCGAAGGCTAAGTATAAGTACTCGTCCTAGTGGATTGTTCAAGTATTTGTAGTACAATCTTAATTTTGATTTAAGCTTGGGTATGTAGACTTCATCATTCTCAAGGGAACCAGTGTTGGCATGTTGACGACGATGACTACATTTCCATGCAAAGTATGGTGTTATAAGTGCAGAGTGGAGGATAAAGCCAACAGTGGTGTTATAAGTGCAGAGTGGAAGATAAAGCCAACAGTGTTATCTACCCATTGGTAGTCACTGAAGCCATGGTGGCCACATTCATGACCAATAACCCAAATTCCGGAGCAAACACAACCTTGAGCGAATATGGGGATGGAAGTAGGTGAAAGTAAGTGGTGACAATATAATAAAAGATGGAGACAAGTATGAGATCATGAGCAACAGCGAATGAGAGATCGCTGAGAGCAGTGAGGAGGGATGAACTTCTTGATGTCACCAATTGTAAAATGGGGCTTCGAAGATGGAATTTTTTGGAGAGGATTTCTCTTTTGTTCAGTTTTAGTTGTTGGAGCAGATATATCACCACCGGTTTCCAATTTTGTTCTTCTGCCTCTTCAATCCTGCATTTGCAGTTTTGCACCAATTAAGTTTGCCTCAAATTCATAAGCATTAATACTAATAAGTGATATTAGAGTGTAAATATGAAAATATCAACAGAAACCAATTCAACCACGGAAAATCGAGTGGAATATAATTTCTCTCTCTATTAGGAAAAGAAAAATGTTGAAGGTTGTAGCTTTTGACATAATTTGATAAACATTAATACTAATAAGTGATATGATATTAGGCTAAGATCGTGAATTCAATTTCCTAGATCGCATGCCTCATATGTTCCGGAATTAACCCATTATGTATTCGAAACAAATACACCTCTATAACAAAAGATCCGCATATAATATCACCTCTCTATAACAACCAAGTTTTTTCGGAACCGATTTTTTAAGTTATATTTTACTTCTCTATAATAGCATTTTACCTATAACAGCAATAACCAACTTTATAACGGTATGCTCTTTGTAAAATTACCCCCCATATAACAACTATCTTCATTTTTTTGTAACCTAATAATTAACCATCTTCATAAAAATAGAATATTTATGATTACTAATTCTAATTGTAGACATTTTGACCAAATATTTGATCCTTTAGTACATTATTTATGACAAAGAATATTATATGAATATATAATTTTCATCATTTAAATATTTTCCTTCGCTATACAAAGTGTGATTACACTTAGAATTTGACAATTAAAAATGAAGAATTAGATTTTATGTATTTTTTTTGCGTATAACAGCGAATTATTATTTAAATGTCAATGCTGTTATAGGTGTATTACAACCATTCTCTATAACAGCTAAAAAATTTCAGACCCAACGATGCTGTTATACAGAGGTTTGACTGTATCCAATTACCCAAAACGAAAAAGACCCTTAAATTTGAAACACTAAAGTCTAAAGGGGTCGTTTGGTAGCTGGTTAGAGTTAAGTGGGGTACTCTCTCCGGTCTAAAATAATTGAGGATTTAGCCTTTAAAAATCTGTCCAAAATAATTGAAGTTTTTAATCTATCAAGAAGGTATTTTTTTTTTTTTTTCAAATTTACCTTTGACACATTTTTAATTCAATAAACAAATTTAATGCTTGTTATAGTTTCAAAGCCCCTCTTAATTAAGGGTAGTTTAGTCAATACACCTCTTAACTTTTAGAAGTGCATTCCTTAATACATGTGCCCAAGTCTAAAACGTCAATTATTTTGGACCGGAAAAGTACTTAGTAATATTGAGATTAGTTATGAAGTTATTTATGCATTATTTTATACAGATACTAGTGTACATGCTGCGCTTCGCGCAGTCATAAAAAGTCCAAAGCATGATTGAATATGAAGACTATATGGATGTTTTGTTCCTCCATAAATATGGAATTTGAAAAGTTGGACTGACCCATAAATAATGGATATAAAAGGTCAAAAGATAACACCATCCTTGAGACGATTCCTTATATTAAAGTGTGAATATTATGTTATATATACAGATAAATGACAACTCAGAGAATTTTTTTGAATCAATTGTTCCCAGAGCACCTAGATGTCATTCAAATTTGAGATAAATATACCAAAAGAAGGTATAGGATATACATATCGTAAAGAAAATAACTGAAGCCTACCTACAGTCAGCAAAAATACAAAGGTATAATCCTGCTTATATTTACAACAGACAAAGCACACAAAATAATGTAGGTCTTGTGCTTATGTCGGAAAGAGGCCATCTGGATTAAATTAAGTCTACATAAGCTTCTAGCCCTTTGAGGCAGATCGTCGCTGGAATGGAGAGTAAGATTCGAGCTGTCAATACTCCACTTGGCCAAAGCGTCTGCTACTTGATTGCCTTCTTCTATATACCATTTTATCCCAACAAAAATTGTTCTAGCTTCAGCCGTATTGCTACTGCAGCTATTAAGAGGGGAATCAATTATACGTCTTCATCATAGTTCCATTTTCATCCTGCATATGCCTCGGGCACCAGCGGAACCTTCCTTATGTTTGCTACCATCGTAAAACATAAAGATGTCAATAGTATTAAGAGCAAGAATATCAATGTATGATAAATTAAGCTTTATATAAAAACATAAAGCCTTGAGGAGAGTGGGGGAATTATTTTTGAAAAAACAAACAACCGAGGAAGGAGGAAAGCAATGAGAGACAACGTACATCCTATAATGCAGCAGTAAAAGAGGTGTCAAGAAAGCACAGATAGATTTAAAAAGATGTGATCTGAAGAGAAAAGGAAGCAACAAGGTGCATCACTGGTTATATTTCCATAAGAAAAGCAGAAAATATAGAAAAAAGAGTATCACGAGGGAGAGTGCTTATTACCCATGGACCTTAAGAGTTCAAGAAATCAGAGGCCTCACCTTTTCCGCAAGATGCAGCCCTTCATGCAGAGACGTTATATTTGTCATGGTTAATCTGGAAAAAAGTTTAGAGCATTAACACTGAAACGAAAGAAACCAAATACTTATCATATAAACGTGAAAGACTCTTTCTTTCCTATTTATTTGGATTTTCTTCTTAACTTAATCAAACTCTTATCTTCTACCTGGATTGATGTAGATAACACTTCATTTAAAATTATGAGATAACATATATTTTCTGCCGCTTGGTTGCGGTTTAGAATTGGATAACTATCAAGCACAAACAGATCCGTATAAATAGGCAACAAAGAAATATTTTGTGCTATAATATCAGATCAAAGACATTAAAAACAAAACAAAAACAAAGAGAAACATTCCATCCATAGAAAATAGATCCATTGCTCTTGGTAAAATGTCTACCAAGGACCAAATTTGACTCAACTACTGTAATTATGATGGCTTCGTCTCAACTGCTCGAAAGGCTCATCAAAAGAAAACAGAGAAAAGATAATTTAGGCCCTGTAAAGGGAAAAACTGTAGAGAGCAAGAAGTAGGAGAAGATAATTGATTTAGAAGTTATGGAAAATAAGAATAGACCGAGGAAAAAATGCTTACACTTTCGAAGACAACCTTTAAGAAGAGATATTCTTTACATTTGAGAGAGTAATTTATGCTTACAGAGTAAAAGAATGAACCCTAGGTTTTGGTATCCGTCTGCCAGACCAAATCCAGTAAGAATTTTGACACGACGCTCTTATTGCGAAGATGGTGAATTTTATTTTGACAAATTAAAGTCAGAGAATTGAAAGAGAGTTAAGAACCGGGCACCTTGTTTAGGAGCGGAGTATTGCCGGCGTCGTTCCGCTTTGACTCCAGCAGTTATAGCCATAGAACAGAATCGTGAAAGGAAGAGGAGCAAAGTTAATGTTGGCAGGGAGAAAGAGCAGGGAGAGGGAGAGGGAGTGAAAAAGCCACAAAAAAAAAAAACCGTCTAATCATTTTTCCTTAACTCAAGACGCGACTGGTTTTTTATTATTAAAGCGCGGGATTTAAAAAAAAAAAAAAAATATATTTGGCCAAAAAATTGAGAGCAAAGATAAATAGGAATACTGGTTTATGAGAACGTCACGTCAGCGGGACTATGTCCCTGCTTTATATAGATATATAGATTATACATTTGGGCTAACTGATATACAGTACTGTAAAAATTGCTGCTTCTCTACTTTGTTATCAAATCTGCAAGAAAGTGAAGCCAAATGACTAAAGCTTGAAATTCTGGTGACAACATCTACTAAAAACATAGTCCAAAATTGTTTGCCTTGTTTAAGAAAGACAATCAAGAGATTAAAAAAAAAAAAAAGTGAAGAATATCAAATTTGAAGCAGAAATTATTTATCCGAAAATTTAGAAGAGATACATATTTTTTGTTTGTTATTGATGGAATTTGGAAACCGGAAGTTACCAACTTCAATGTCAACTAATTGAATTCCCGCTGCAATTCTGACAGTGACATTGAAGATGATTCTGGAACAAAAAGATACTTGGAAAATGCATCAAGATGAAGACCGCTCCGATGGGAAATATTGTGGATCTTAAGGCCATGAAGAAATAATATCCGGAGCATCCTGCAATGTTGCGTTTTCCTGCTTTGGAACTTCAAGCAAAAACTGAGGAAGGTTATCCGCATTCATCACTCTGTTATCGGAGTATCGATTCTTCTCCTTTGTGGATTGTTTGGTCTTAGAGTCAGTTCACGGGCTAATGAAGAAACACAAAGGGGGAAAAAAAAGAAGAGAATAAAGCAAAAACAAAGGCAAACCCATTGCCTAATAACTCTTCACCGCCTTCCTCTATTACAATAGTAAATAAAAAGTAATAGAGACGGGTAAAGAGCCAAACAATTGAGTGGTAAAATTGCTACTGAACATGTACTTTCTAATGATGAAGGCAACAACCATTACACCACCTTTATATCATGTTTTTCACTCACAAAAAGAAAAACTTCTATATATGTTTCCTGAAATTAACTGGAAAATAGACATTGGATGGCAACCCTTCTCAATATGATATAAAAATGATATGTAAACTGGTCTGTAAGCTATAATGGAAATTGTGTCAAAAGCAGAAATTATCCATCAGATACAAGACAAATCTTTTGAACTACATGAAATAGGTCACCTGGTTTTGATAGCTTCCATGGATTATGGCATTCTCTAACTTTTGAATTCTCAAATTCGTGCCTATAAACGGAAAACTATATAATTAACCTCAAACTACCTCGACACATAAATAAATTGACTGAATAAATAAAATTAAAAGACTCCAGCAAAAAGGTGGCTTACCATATCGTCGGTGGCGTTTGAACTTTCAAACTGGCATTGTTAATCATGCTGCAATGAAGTGACAGAGACTAATCAGAAATTACAGTGTTTATAAAGAAAGGACCTATTTGTCTCTGAGAACCGCTGGACTTATTTTTGGGAAAGTCCAACTGAATGCCAAACTGAAATTAATCCTGCAAGAGGAAGAAGGCAAAGTTGAAAGATTTGATATAGAAGATTGTTGGAAGAGTCGGTTCAAGATTAACTGAATCTCAAAATCTGGTCAATAAAAAGGCAAAAAATGCAAATTTGATTGCTAATAAAATTAAGCAGGAAATTGAGTATCGAGATATAAAGAACATGAAAGATCAACCAAGCATGAAAGAGAACCTGAAAATCTCAAAAAGAGAATCATAGAGCAAAACCTAAAGTTGTGGAAAATAGAAAAGGGAGATTTACCTTGGGCGACGGAGATATAGAAGAGCAAGAAGCAGGTGGAAAGCCTAAGCCTTGTAATGGGTGACGGAACATGAGGAGCATAAAGCATTGTAATCGTGAAACGGTGGCGGTAGATGTGAGTTGTGAAACGTTAATGGTCGCTGAGAGAACCAAGCAGAGAAGATATAGACGCGTATTTTCTCTTCCTTTTTCTCATTTATTTCAATTAATAAACCGAGCATAATTAAGGAAAAAGGCAAAAATCTGGGAAAAAAGATAAATGAGAATCTGCGTTTGTGTTGCTAGCATGCAAGTGTCATTTTATTATCACGTACTTTATATAGATATATAAATTAGTTATGTAAAGTTTAGTTAATCATGTATTAGTTATTTCACCGTACATCCTGCATAAAATAATACATTATAACTTATGCATGTATTAGGTAAGAGGGTTTTTAAACTGAAAATCAAACACTGTATTAATTTTACATGAACAACTTACCTCCTAACCAGATACCAAATGTGGTATTACTTATGGATGATTTAATACCAAAGATAACCCACCTCCAAACCAGCTACAAAACGACCCCTAAGTGTAGTAGTTTAATTTGTTTCCCGTTTATATTCCTTCGGTTCCATTTTACTTGGCCCTTATGCTAAAAACATAGTTTTTTTTAACTTGTCCATTTTATCAAATCAAGAGAGATTTTTTGTTTACTTCTAATAACACCCTTATTGTCACGACCCAATTTCAATAAGTCGCTCGGGCACCACCATTTGCCACCTCGGTAGGTGAATCCTTCCCAAATCATCAATTCAAACCACAATAAAGTAAATAAAGCAAAATAAGTAGAAGCCTGAATCATAAATAATCATAACTGCGGAAGATAAATACCATCCTCAAGGAATTGGTTTGACTCGTACAAGAGCAACTAAGTAATGTCTAGGAAATACAAGTCTCAAATGCTAAACACATCTGTCTGAATGGAAGAAAATAAAGACAAGGATAGAGAAGTTTCCGAACAGCGACTCGTCAGATGCTCAACCTAGATACTCGCAAGCCAGGCCTCGAAAATCAATCTCGGGAAGTGAAAATGGAACCTGTCTCAAACTCTACACCCCGAAAAGGAGTGTAGCAAAGTAGCATCAGTACAAACAACACGTACTGAGCAGGCATCATAGGCCGACAACAGTTAGTTAACATATATAAAGAAAGAGACTGAAGAATAGACATGCTCACAATCAGATATACATGCCACACAGTCCAGGAATAACAATTCAAGTACATAAGGATCAATAACCCAATCATAGCCTAAGGTGAAGCACCTAAACACAAGTCTTGCCAAGTTTCCTATGATTACTCAGAACAACCATAAACACTAGTACAACCAACAATATTACTCCGTAACCTCAAGTCTCAACCTAGGAGAAAGTCTCTACTCCTCGAATCCATCAATTCCCAAATATCTATTAATGAGGCACACGACGATCTCAAATCAGTAACCAACCAAGAAGTTAATGTCCACGAGCACTGTACAATACGATATAACCACTACCAGAAATCAGATGTATGAGTGAATGAAATATGAGTGCAATGATACACACATGCTCCGGGGGATGATATCTACACCTCGACAATCATGACCCATGGGGGACCCGCAAAGTCCATGTACCTGCTGCGGCGCACAGCCCGATCTAATATATAGTCAGTGTTGTGGTACGTGAAACCTGATTCAAATTTCAGTGTTGCGGTACGTGCAACCCGATCAAAGTAAGAATTGCGGCACGCAAATCGATCCATATATATATATATATATCTACTATTAATAAGTGAAGGCTTGGGTACGATGAAGGGCATATACGTAAATATCAATTTCTTTATGGCTAATTCTAACCAAACATGTGTCCCACTTCTACACACTTCTTGGAATGATCTTCTTGGAATGATCCATGTTTATCTTTTTGGAACGATCTTTATATATTGAAAAAAGGAAAAACAACCTCTCCAACTATCTAGCTTCATCTTCATCCTCAATTTGTGCTGATATCTGTAAAAATCTGTTCTTACAATTTTAGGTATGCTTCTCGCTCTTGCCCTAATTTTTTCTTCAAGTTTTCCAATTTATGGGTTAAATTCATTGCTGTTGCTAGAATTTTCATTGCTTCCTTTCGTCTTCTTCTTGAGGTTCGACCCCTCCTTCTAACGTTTCCATTTTTTTTCCCACAAAATTTTAGCTGGAAATCAGTTAGCTTTTCTCTTGATATCAACTGAGAAATCAGTTGGTCTATCTTGCTTTAGATTCGATTCTGTGTAGATTGGTAGAAATAGATTCAGTCTCAAGTATCCTTTCTAATCCCTTGACATGTAAATTAAAAGCATATTTGTCTAGATGTTAATTGTGACTCTACCCAGAAAAGACTCTAATTTGGTCAACAGGGAGGTTGTTCAAAAATAGTTAAAACATATATAAGGTAATGTTTATCCCTTAGCTGTTCTCGACATTTGTTTCTGCAGAAATATCAGAACAAATGATTTTGCCTCATTCGCGGAGAATAAAAGTGAGAAATTAAAAGCCTGAAGTTGATAATTAATTCAACAATTGTAAAAGCTAAGATAAATTTTAAAGACAGTTATAGGAAAGCAATGAAATAGGATTCTTTGGATAAAGGTCTGATTCAGGAGGTAAAAAAGGTTAAGAAAAAGATGGAGAATATTCTACAGTTGGAGTAGATCCTGCAATATTCTTATGTCCTTATTTGCACATTTGCTGCATAGAAGTTTGAATCCTTGCTATGATGTTTAGCAGTGTAGTATATTTTTGTTAGTGTATAGTGTACAATCTATGATGTTTAGCAGTGTAGTCTACGTTTCAATAGTGTACAATCTATTATAGTGTACATTATTGAAACGTAGGATCTCTAAAATTTATAGATTACTAATACAAGCATATCTATGTTTGCTTAGGGATGACTAATATTTAATACTAACAGAGAAATTCTTTTAATCCGTGTTGGTTATGGAGGGGTTGGGGGAAAAGGAAATCAATAGAATACTACTGAACAGGTACTATACTATAATGGAACATTTTATAAATCACACTTTTATAAGAAGGTGAAAAGAGAGATTTAAAGCTGAAAGTTGTAGCAGATAAATTGAACCAAACATTGTATTGTCTTCTTTTATGGAAGATTTGATTGGTTGAGATGTTGAATAGGTCATAGGTGTTTAGACACTTTCTTTACTGAACCTCTTTGCCATCGCTATGTCTTCCATAGTAAACCAGACCACAACTTTCCTCTTTAATTTTCTTTCAATTTTTTTCTGTAGCTTCTTCAATCTCAGATACCACGATATACTATGTGACACATTCATCCATTACAGTGAGCAATATTAATTTAATGCACAAGTAAGAGTGAATTGATGACTGAAATGAATTCTGAGGTTGCCGTCAAATTCTGTTTCTGAATCTGTTGTACCTAAGTTCGCAGACATGCACACCTAATAACAATTTCTTGTCGTAGAAAGAAATTGACTGGTGTTATGACTGGGGTTATAACTGTATTTCGTGAATTTGTATTTTATTTAATTCATTATATTATATAAAATCACCTAATTTTTTCATCCATTTAATTGGCATATAATTTTTTCATCAATTTTGATTGCGCAGCGTTTGCAAACTGAAGTTGCTTCAGGGGCATAGAGGAACACTGTTGCGACTTAAAGGTAATTTTGCCTTTGGTTTCACATTATTATTAAATTATAAATGATTTTCCATGTCTGTGTGTTTCAACTCGAGCTTTTTCATATTGAATAATACAAGCCAATTTCCTGGAAATGTTGTTGGATTATTGAGTGGAGAAGTTGGATTTTCAAAAAACTTCCATCTGTTTATGTATGTTGATTTTGGGTGAGTCTCCTATTTGATTGATATGAGTTGGCTTCTTCATTTGATGTTTTCCTCTGAAAGATGGCCCGTTTTTGCTTCTCTGTGGTGGTGTTGTGTTCGCTAGTTATTTCTATGTGTGGTATAGAATAAATATTTAAACTTACGAATTAGACTTTAATATATAACTTTATAAAGCACTTGAAAAGTTGATGTCTAACAATGAAAGAAAGGTGGATATTCAACACTAGAATTGGATTGCTTAAAAGTCTTTGGGGGACTTAAATATGTAAAACTTACAGATTCTCGTGAAAGCAGCTATTTTCAAAGAATCTATAGGACTGTAAAGAGCAGCTTCTGAGTACCAAAATGGACCATTTGTAATAGCTCTGGAACAACGAATCATTATCTTTCTGTCTATTTATTTAGTTTGTTTATGTTATCCAAGCCCCTTTTCCAGACAAGTTATAGCATCATGTACCTGTAAGTATAGTATGTCTTCTTCCTGATATCATATAATTCTACAATTCTGATCATTTTGTTCTGTTGTTATGTAGTATGAGGATAGTGTACAACTTGAATACCTGGAAAATTGCGGAGGATTCCTTTGGGGACAGCATTGGCTCATGCCAAAGAAAACTCTCCTGTTAACTTGGAGCCAATCTAGAAGAAATTTTAGAGAGCCATACTTACAACTTTGTTTATCCCTTCATCTATGAGGAAGATTGCAAGTATGAAGAAACCCAAGAGATGTTTACAAAAATTGGTCGTTAAATACGTGTAAAATCACATTCAATGAGAATGGACTGATAGAGGAAAAATAAAATAGTTTGTTTCTGAGAAACGCATAGCTATTGATGATCAATGATTCAGTTTCACATTTTCTGCATATAGAGCAAAAATATAAGTACTATTATTTTCATTATTTCAGTTGTGCTCAGAGTCTTAATTTGATCTACTCTATGATCATATATGAGTTTCTTTGAGTTTTAATTTGGTATTATCGATGTAGCTTCTATTGACTTAATAATTCTACTAGAGCGACAAACCAAAATGTTAATTTCTATCCCCAAGTTGGCTGTGGCTTGTTTTTTGTTATCCTATTCTGTGAATATTAACTTTCGGTTCTACCTTACGGTTGTGATTGCTATGTGAAATTAAATTTTAATTCTATCTTCTTTTTATTCCCTGCACATTTTTAGAGTATTTTGGGGTAATTGTATCTTCTTTTTATTCTACAGCTAACAATTTTGTTCTTGCTTCCCAATCACAAGTCAGGGACCTCAAAGCTGGAGGTATAACATAAGATTTTCTTGCAAGGATCCAAGTTTCCTGCTACTGGTACACATTTTTTCTTCTTGCTTATCTTACTAGGCTTTATTTGTGACTTTTCAATTTCCCACTTCACAAAGTTTTTTTTCTTCCTCTTTATTATTTCTTGCTTCTTTTGGTTTTTATCACCTTATCACACAAATATTGATCTTTGGCAATGCAGGCCTTGAACTTCTCTATTGAAATAAATAGATTAGATATAAATACATAGAGAAAGGTTTGGAAAAGTGAGACAATAATGAGCTACATGTATTCAACATTACTTTGGCATAAAATGTTTGGTTCCTTTTATTTTTTTCTTATCTATCTTCTATACAATTACATCACTGAGTTAGTCTGTAAACCCAAATTTGATCAGTTTATTTAACAAGATGTGAGGAGATTAAGAGTCTATTTGATTTAGATTTATTAGAGTAATTATTTAGTAACTTCCATGTCAAAAGCCATCTCAAGGGAGAGATACCATCAATGTGAGTATAATTTTTTGGGGAGAGATACCACCAATCTGATTTTTGTAACTGTTTATCTTCATATTTTATTACTATTTTTAGTTTTTAATTGTATGGGTGTGTGTGCTGTAAGAATATATTAAATTTTAACTATGACAAAAAAAAGGGTTCTAACTGAGTACTTCGAAATCAGATGTCTGACAGAAAAAGAAAGACGAACGACGTCCAAATGGAGAAAAATCTTAGACGTCGTATTGCCTATAAAGAAATGCCGCCTGACCAAAAGGCAGCACTTCTAGAACGGCGTCGGGTAGAATATGCTGCGAGAAGGCATACTCTCTCAGAAAATTCTACTCCTAACTGTTCCACTCAGAAAAGCATGATTTCAGGACAACCTGCTCTGTTCATTCGAGAGACACCTTCTTCTTCTCGAAATGGTTGGTTAAATCAAACTTCATTTTTACTTCGCCGCTCTATTTACGTTAGATCTTACAAAAATAAATGTTTCAGGCCGCAAATCAACACAAGTGGGTTGTTGGAATATCAACCCACTACCTTCCTATCCTACTATTTTAAGAAAGGTCCCAAATTGTAGATTCTGCAAAGCCAAAAGATTTCAATATGAAACCCCAAGCTTTTGCTGTAGTAATGGTTCAGTAAGATTAGTTTCACACCAACTACCTCCTGAATTAAAAAGTTTCTATATATATATATATATATATATATATATATATGAATGATATCAATGCCAACAAGAGTATATCAATGACAACCGTGCTACACGTGGACAGATATCCCAATATCAAGATCAATATCAATTCCTTCCTCTTCACAAGTCAATAACCAATAGCTGAGAGATACAGGTTCACAATCATGAATAAGTCACTAAGTATTCATATCCGAGTATCAACAAAGATGAGATTGAGTACACTACATAATAGCAATGAATGATGACAACATATCAAATCAATCGTGCCCCACATGGACACATCTCTCGATATCAATAACTTGTCATGATAAGATGACTAAGCATCTAATCTAATATCACACACGTGGAAACAAGCCAATAAATCACAACAAGGCAACACACCAAAATCAAACAACAGTATCAACCTAGGAATCCACCCAACTTCATACCTGAAGGCGTACATGATTTCTCCAATAATCACTAACTCTACATATGATTTGCTAACCGAAAACTAACCAAAGGTAAGCCGTAACCTACCTGGAATGCCAAATAGGAGCCACGAACCGTCAAACCTTAGCCTTGCCCTTTCTTTGCGCCTCAAAATACTTAAAGTCTAATCATATTCGAGTTCTACATTAGAAATCAAGAAGAACAATGCCCATATTGCTATTCTTCTAATTTAGGTCCATTTCTAACTATGGAAAATGGAAAAACGGACCCACAATGGTAAAATGGGCAATTGAAGGAGGAATAGGCTATTCATGCTCTAGATAATCAAAACCCACTAATCAATTGCTAGATTAACTCAAGATTAAGCCAAATTCCGAATTAAAGTGAAGCCCCCAATTTTGGGTATGAATCCTAACTTTTCAATCCTCAAATTAATCACTAATAATGGAAGGTTTAAGCTTTTCAACAATGAATTCATTAAGTTCTATTGTTACGCTAGTCAATTTCATCATCAATTCCATTTATGAAGTCTAAAACTCATTTCAAGAAATTATCATAAGAACCCATCTCCCCCCCTTTGTTTCTAAAGATTTCTAGCATGGATTATGGATTAAGGATTAAGGATTAAGGTAAATAATGAAGTCTAAGGTTTAGGATCTTACCACAATGAAGATTCAGTTCCCAAGCTATCCAAATCGCCCAAAGTATGCTTAGAGAGTGATGAGAGAAGTGATAGGGTTTAAAGGTTTTTAACTTAGCAATAAATAGGAATTCTGTCCCGCCATCCGCTGCAGTGACTAGCAGTCCGCTACAACGGGCCCACTATGGCGGTTTACCCTCACTATCGTGAGTCCGCTACTACGGACTTCCATTCGATATGGCGACTCGCCACAAAATCCTCAAACCTGCTACAACGGCCAGTCCCTCGCTATGGCGGGACCGTTGCCGCGAGTCTGGTGCCTCTACAACGGACACCAGACACCAGAAACTTTTTGGTTTTCCACAAGTTTCAACCCGAAATCTGATAATCACCCTAGGCCCCACAAAAATAAAACAAACATGCATACACACATAAAAACACGCTACGAACTCACCCGTGACCTCAAAATTTCTAACGGAGGTCAAATTGACCAAGTCAACCCCTAATGGCCTAGGACCAACTTTCCAACCAATAGCCCAAAACGCTCCTAAGTGCCTTGGGAACCAAACCGAACATGCCACCATGGCACAAACGACCATCCGGACCTCTCGGAATCGACGAAATTTCGAAAAAGGTCCGTTTACCTAAAAGTTAAATTGGGTCAAACATTGTTAAATTAAAGGCTCAAATTCTCCAAAGTCTCACTAAAACTCACTCGATGACCTCGGGAATCGTGCCACCCATCCCCGCGGTCCAAATCATACTAATAAGGTTCGGGGAAGGGTCAATAGGAGCAAAAGGGTCAAAATCACTATAGCAACCAAACGGGTCGTTACATCAGATACCGATTAAATAATCAACGAAGAAAGAGAGTATTAAAGGTGACGATAACCAAGGAATCATTATTATAACAACACGGAAGCCTCCATGGTACAAAGTACGCCACAATCACTGCTCTCTCACCTTATCAGTCAAACTTCCTCTAACTTTGGTAAAAGGCCCAATTTCCATATTACCATAGTTGAAATGCTCTCACAACTGATCCCCGAATAAAAGAGCTGTTCTTACCGAAATTCTCTGATTCGATATAACCATACCTCTGAAAGTGATCAATAGGTCTCACAAACATTCCTCAAACAACACATACCTTTAGACATAGACACGATCAAAGCCCACTCTGAACTGGTAAAATACTCTGATCCCTTTAACCTTTCTTTCACCCCTATAAAGTCGTTCTTCTCACCACGCTTTCTTAAAAGCACATAAAACACAGCCCGAAACCATGACTTACTCTCTCCACAAAATAATTCTTGCTTTATCCGAGAACTATACTCAATTCCATCAAAACTGATCTTACTCATAGCTGACTTTGCTAGTTCCAAGTCTTTTTAAACATTTAAATCACAATACATGAAGCATACCACTGAATACCTTGTTGAGCCAAGTCCGTAGGAAATCATCTGATCACTCTAAAGACCTCTTGCAACTATAGTAGCTCCTCTAATCATTACCAAGTATCGACGAAACCATTATATCTGTCCGAATAGTTGCTCCCAGTAAAATACCATCAAGTCACTCACAAATCTTGATAAAGCTCAGTAGACCTGTCATACCTCAAATCTGAACTGAAACTCATCGAATCTGTGAAGGTGATTTACTAAGAACCCATAAGTCCCTCTGGGAATATAATCATTGTCCATCAAGGTCTATCCAGACAATCCTGACACAGAATGAATGCACAACCCCTGAATACCACCAATAGCCACTTAAACGGACTACAACTTTCAGAAACCAATCACACTCCTACCACACATCTGTGGCGGCCAGTTATAATCAAATCATCACGCATAATCAATCATGTCTTTCACTCTCGACTCCAAAAGCTGAATCATATCCAAGCTGTCAACTGAGTAACGAACTATACCTTATGATTGCAACCTTCACGTTCCTCCACCTTTACCCAATATGCAAATCTGATACAACCCTGAACTTTTCGGCGCAAAACCTATAGCCTCAATGATAACCCTATAACCATCGAACCTCCCATTGTAACACCTCGATATGCCCATAACAATTCCGAAAGCATCAATCTCGCAATCTTTTTCGCCAACCTAGCCCCAACTATTTTTGAGTCCTTAATATCCAAAAGTACTTACCCAAGATATCTAGTCAATATTACTTGCAGCATAATACACTACCACAAATATAGTCTCATCTCGAAAATATAACACAACCTTCCCATAAATAGGACCTTCGCAATTCATTTCTCTTAAAACCACACTAACCCATCCACTGTAGAGTGTTACAAAACTGTCCAATTGTGTACCACATAGGCCACTTTCTTAAGCCTTATCATATTGGTTACCTAAAATTTACTTCTTACTGGTCACCGATCACGAAACCTCACGGAACTTCATCGTATCACTTAGTGCATTTCTGTAGACTTCCTTCTTTGAGTTTACTCAACAATCATACCTTATCTGGATTATGCAAGGCAACAAACCAAAATCTATATAGACCCAAGTAATCCCGAAAATGTACCTTATTCTTACCTATTCTCGATCAACAATACCTTTCCTTGACTTTTCAATTCTTCAATTTCTATCAGTTCACCTTTACCGCCACCAAGTGGCTTTAAAAAAATAAGTTTACTAAAAAAAATGGGTAGACTTATTTGTGTAAAGTCACGTGATATGTTTTTTTATTTAACTAAAAAACAAGTTAAATGATTTTTAAGAAATTTTTTGTCAGCGAAAAAGGTATATTTGCACCATTTGTGTACACAGGGATATATATGCATCTCTTTTTTAATGAGGAATATATCTGCTTTTAATCGCAAAATTGAAGGATATATTCGCACCTTTGCTCAAAAAATTATAAAATTAGAGTGACCGGATTGTATTCCACTTCACAATTGTGAATATGAAAGTTGTATGTCTTGTTTTAGTTTGATATGTGATGTTTGGAGAAGGTAGTTCACCGTCAAAAGTTTCAAGGGAAAAGGACATTGTGTGTCCACTCAGCCAAACTAATCCACATTTAACCACTGTTTGGGCTTAATCCCACCAGGAGTCCGGTCGGCCCAAATTAATGCCAAAAAATGGCCGGCCGGCCCAAAATAATGCCAACGCGGGCCCAAATAAAAAAAAAAAAAGACTTTTTGTGGCGACTAAGTCGCCACAAAAACGTCGCCACTAAAGGGCTGCTACAGCATATATACATATGTTGGAATTATATATACACTTTATATACAAGAATGATACAGTTTATATACATATGCTGGAATTAATCATACATTTATTATACATAAATTATACGTTAATTATATATTTATTATACACATATTATACAATAATGATATGATATTTTTTTGTTACATATACAATAGTGATACATATTATATACCACAATGATATGGTTTTTATAATACATTTTTTATACGTATGATACACTTTCTATACAAGACTGATACAATTTATATACACATGTTGGAATTATATATGCACTTTCTATACAAGAATGATACAGTTTATATACATATGATACATTTTATATACATATACAACAGGGATACGTATTATATACACATATGATACAGTTTCTATACATATGATATATTTTATATACATATACAACAGAGATACATATTATATACACATATATAAGACCGATACAGTTTATATACACATGTTGGAATTATATATACACTTTCTATACAAGAATGATATAGTTTATATACATATGATACATTTTATATACATATACAACAGGGATACATATTATATACACATATGATACAGTTTTCTATACATATGATATATTTTATATACATATACGAGCGAGAGATACATATTATATACATATATGATACAATTTCTATACATCAAAGCTTTTTCAGTCCTGCAATGGCATCTTCATATGAATCCTCTGCCATTTTCGTAACCTGCAACTCACAAAAAACAACGACAATCATATGTGTCCTTTTGTACGTGCTCCCTTATGAATTGTTGGTTTTTTATCTTTTGCACTTGTTTGTATATTTTACTCATTCTTTCTTTTGTTTATTTTATACTATTTTATTTGCATTCTTCAATCTGCTTATTTAAAATTTGGAGCAACATGGCTCTAGATATTACTTTTGGTTTGTCATTTGCCAGTTTTGATCTTTGATGGGGTAAACGTTTTCTTGTCAAAGTAATATGTATCAAATAAAATTGAAAGGCATCCTCTCAAGGCATCAAATAAAATTGGAGAAGAAGGTGGAAGGGGAAAGAGGAGGAGAAGATGGAGAAGAAGGTGGAAGAGGAAGAAGAAAAATGGAGAAGGCGAGAAAAGAAGGAAAGTGGCTAATGGTGGAATTATTTTAGTGGCTATAATTTGGATTTGTACAAAGTTGGGCCATTGGATGGGATAAGTTTGGGCCGACCGGCCATTTGTGTCCTTTCCCCAAGTTTCAATAGAAATTAAAATTTGAGGGGCTAACCGGGAGACCAGCCCACAACCCTCTAAGGTCAGTGTTCTTTTTTTCTTTTTGAGAAAATTACATAGGATTAGGGGTGTTAAATGGGCAGGTTGGGCTGAAATTGGCCAATCAAAATGAGTCGAGGTAATAAATGGGTTGGACTAACATTGACCCAAAAGTTACTTGGGCTCAAATGGGCTAAAGATAAGCTGGGTCATGACCCATCCAGCTTAACCCAATTATTTTGAAGGGTTTGTTTTCTAGAAAAACATTTTTTGTGGAAAATGATTTCTAGCAATACATTTTTCGCGAAAATATTTTTCAGGAAAAATATTTTCGCGGATTTTTCGTGGAAAATATTTTCAAGAAAAACATTTTTGGTGAAAAATATTATCCTTCATATCAAACACACCACAAAATTATAAGATACATGATAGAAGAAAACTGAATACAGTACGTTGAAAAAAATAAAGTAAATCTCAAGCAATAAACTTAAATTTAAGTAAATCTAAAAACTGGGCTAGAATTAGGTTAAGTTGGAGATCACTTTAAAATGAGTTATATTGGGTTTAGGATAAAATCAGCCTAATGAGAAATTATCTTGAGCCCAACCCATTAAATTTTGACGGATTGGGCGGGCATCATCTTTTGGGCCATATTTAACACCCCTACATAGGATACATGCAACTTTTTAAAATGGTAACTAAAAAAGTTACAATTACTTTCTAAAAATTACAAAAATACAGTTATATATTCGAATTTTTAACTTTTTAATTATATTGTGTACAACTTTTAATTCATTAAAATATTTCTACTAGTTAGGAATTCTAACTTTTGGCTTTTGGCTTATTTTTGTTATTTTGGCTTAAAAACAAGTGCTTATAAGCACTTTTTTATCTTACCAAACACTATAAAAGTGCTTAAAAGCTATTTAGACTTAAAAGCACCTAAAGTAATCCAATCCAAACAGGCACTAAATATAGAGGATATATTCTCTCACCTAAGGTTATGTGCAGAATCCCCAAGAATCTTTCTCCCTTTCTCATCTCGTACTGAACATGATATATTATATATTAGATTAGATCTGTACATTTATGATTTAACACTACTCAATTCATGCGAACCTGATATAAACTATTACAGTAATAAATTTTGATTTGCTGTTATACTGTTTTTTGTTTTTTTTTTTTGGTCAAAATTTTTACATTTCATTCATCTTTTGAATCAACAAGTTACAGATGCTTTGAGGGAGCTGTACATTAACTCTCCTAATCCTAAGAGGGAGACAAAACAACCTATCTAGCTATCTTCCTAAAAGATGAGTTAAATGCAAGAAAAAAAAAGAGGAATAATGACTATACAAAAAGCTCATTCCTCCAAAAAGGCTTGCGCTTAAGGTGGATCAAAAACGAGAATTAAAGGTTTTCTTCTTTTGAATCTAATAGAGGAATTGCCACCTATCTATATTCAGCAGCCCCTTAATATGCCTTGGTAGAGTGTTTAATTAAGAGAATATGTGCATCTGACTGCTACTATGACCAAAAGAGGCCATTTTATCAACCACTTGATTGCCCTCTCTATAACAATAGTTGGTGATTTTCCTATTAGCATCTTGATCTCCTTAGTAGTGTCCTCCATGGTATACTTTATTTGTTAGTGACACAATTATGCAGTAGTAAGGAGTCTATTTCAGCAATAATGAAAGTTGAATCCCCTCCTAATGCACCAATTTAAGGCAAAAAAGGAGGGCTCTAGATTCTGCCCAACTGCTAGTACCTTGTCCCAAAAGCTCAAAAAAGGTCATAATGAATCTTCCGGAGTTATCCCTCGACATACCTCCCCCGCTGCACATACCACTCTAACAGATTCCATAAGAATTTAATTTGGCAAACATCAGGAAGGTTTGGTCCATTTAACCAAAATAGAGGAGGTTTCCATCAGGGGCTTCTCAATCAACCAACACAGATCCTCCCAATTATCATTGATTTAAGAGCCCCGAATTGAATTTTGGTCAACTAGGAGATACAACGACATGCCCAGTATAGTCCACAAGTGGGTCTTGGGAGAGTAAGATGTACGCAGACCTTACCCCTACCTTTGTGGGGTAATAATAATTTAGTTAACTAGGACATATTAAACAGAATTAGGTACTTGAACCTCTAAAGAGAGGGAAATCCTTAATCAAACTTGGAACTACTCCTAGACCTCCAAAGCTTCCAAAGGATGAAAGGGAGCATAATCTTGATGATATAGGCAACTATAGAGTTCTTAGTAGAGTGATTCCAATAGATAAGCACAATATTCATAAGGGAGTTGACCTTGGAGTTAATCCCAAGTGGACCAGTGGATAAATTCCATAAATTGTCCATTATTAAATAAGTGATCATTATTTTTAAAGACAGGTCTCATATTAGCACTCGTGCTACAACTGCATTTAGATTATTGACACTTAATTTTTGACCTTCCGCAATTTATTTTAAGAGCTCGGAGTTCTTGGACAAAAAATAAAATCAGTTGTGCACCCTAAAGGGTCTAGGTAATTTTTATGAAATTATTTGGGATAATATTTTATTCTTTTAAATTGATAAAGAAATCTCCAGGGTAATTTTAAATTTTGTGGAAATTGGTGATATTCAAGAATATTTTTATTGAAATTAATCAAAGGGACAAGAAAACCCTTTTTGGATAATTATTTGTTTAATTAATTAAATCATGAAAATTAGATTAATGAGTGATTTTATTCCATTTTATTGTCCGAGGCACTCTGAGTAATTAAAAGAATTGACCATTTTTACCCTTTAAATCTTCATTCTATGTGCGTTTGCGTAGTTGATTAATTTTCTTTTATCTGATTAATTAATTCAAAACCCGTATCCACAAAATGATTTTTATTTTTACTTATGAGTCATGTTTTAAATTATTTAATTCCTAATGGACTAATAATTAGTTTTTCTTTATTTATTTTTCCCCGACCCTCTATACATATATACGTATATACACCGCGTATATACCAATATCCATGGTGCATATACATATATGTGTATATATAATGGGCCCAACTTATTTTAAAATAAAATAAAGGACCAGGCCCAGTCTAACAAAGGACCAGGCCCAGTCTAACAAAGGACCAGGACCCGGTCCATTAAGAGGTTAAAAGAGGGGGGAGTATTGTAACATCTCAGAAGTTTTGAGTTGTTGCGTTGTGAATAGACTAATGCGAGCTTAAGGTGAATATGAGGTCCTTACGAGGTTAAGGGAAGTATTAGATAGCTTAAAGTGTGTACCATAAGATTTTGAAGTCATATAAATATGTGAAATTTAGTTCGTTGAAGGAAGTGAAATGTAAGTCATGTTCGGAAAGGTTTTCGCTATAATTGAGCTAATATTTATTTGGTAATGTCTTGAGGGGCTGATATAGGGCCTATTGTATGGTTAATGAAGTGTTATATAGTGCCAAGAAGGTTCCACAAGGATTTGAGATCAAGCAAAGCAACAAAAACAAATTTGGGAAAAAAGTGAGTTATACGATCACTTATACGGTCCGTATAACTTTATACGATCTATATAAGGGTCCGTATAACAGTTACAGTTAAGGGTCATCACTGATGGTATTATACGGACCGTATAAGTGTCTGTATAAATCCCGACGGGCAGCTTTATTTTTTTTTTGTTATAAATAGATGACCCAAGTTCTATTTTTCATTTCCCATCTTCTCCACAACTCTTGAGAGCTCTAGAATATTTCTCTTACCATATCAACACAAATCCAAGAGAAATTAAAGATCAAGAGGCAAGAATCAAGATATCCATGTGTTAGAAGACTAGCTAGGGTTAGTAAACTTCAAGAATTTCTTGGGTATTGAAATTAGGGTTTTCATACAAGTTGATAATTTGCTCCAAAGTTCATTCTTATGAGATAAAAGGTTAGTTTTCATGCTTACTTCATGTTATTAAGAATGCTTAGTTGTTGAATAACTTGGGTGAAAGAAGAAAGTAGAAAAAGAGGTCCAAATGTAGATTTTATGATATTTTTGAGTAGTAAACTAACTTGAGTCATGATTCTTAGTATGCTATGGATATAATCTTGTTATGAGGGGTATTAATGATGACAAGGAAGTGTTGTATGAAATTGTGCAAGGGTTGGGGTGAAGTTGTTGATATAAGTTGAATATGAGAATGAATTTTGAGACTTAATGGAATATGACTACTTGATTATGATGTTGGGGACGTCACTATGGTTGTTTGGGTTGTTTGCGATATGGTGGAAGTCGATGAAATAAGGAAATGCTGCCCAATTTTTGTTAGCTTATGAGTTATTCTAGTTTGAATTTAAGAGTGTCCTTAGAAATTAACCTTGGTATGAATCCTTTTAAATGTAGATTTCTCAAGCCTTGGCGGTGAACATTAGATAGTTGAGAAGACAAAGAGGTATGTAAGGCTAACCCTTCTTTCTTAAGGCATGATCCCATCGTTGTATGCCTTCATGTGAATTCCATAATGTCTTCCAAGATGACTTCATTATTAGAATCACTACGGCTCATGATTCTTGATATTCTCACGATACCATTGGTTTCATCCTATAATAGTTGAGCCTCTAAGGAATGATATAATAAAGTAATGATGATGATGATGATGATGTTGAGGATACGTATGTACGTATGTGTACATATATATATATATATATATATATATATATATATAAAGTATGATTATTAAGAACCGAGCTTATATGGCGGGTATGATATCTATCGCGCGCACACCACCGCACCTGGTACGGATAACACTGAGCCTTGGTAGGGCCAGGTATGTATAACATCAAACCTTGTTATGGTCGGGTACGTAAGACACCGAACCTCTATGGTCGGGTATGATACTACTATATGTATAAATGTATGAAATGAAAGTTTTCCATTAGAAAGAGGGTAAGTAAATATGATGAACGTCGCTAGAGGTATAAATGGCTCTTTCATCCCATGACTTTTCTACCTTATGTTATTTCTCATGCTTCCATTATGTTATTGATTATGCTTTACATACTCAGTACATTATTCGTACTGACGTCCTTTTGTTTGTGGACGCTGCGTCATGCTCGCAGGTGGACAGGGAGATAGACTTGACCCATAGACTGCTTGTTCAGAGATCGTATGAGGAGCTCCATTTGATTCGGAGCTGCAGCTGTTGGTACTATTCTTTTGTGTATATTTATGGGCATGGCGGGGCCCTGTCCCGTCCTTATGATGATGTTTATACTCTTCTTAGAGGCTCGTAGACAGTCATGTATAGTAGATGTCTTTTGCCTTGTCGGCTCATATTTTGGTATATTATTTTGTTAGTCTCGTCGGCTTGTGTATATGTATATGGGCATAGTTGTGACGTTGATATATGAAGGCGTTTTAGCCGTTGGAAATGGCATTATTGAGGCATATAATTGTTAATAGGCCATGTGGCTCACCTAGATATGAATGTGAATGTACGATGAGAGGTGCCTGGTGGGTTAGCTTCGGGTGCCGGTCATGGCCCTCCGATTGGGTCATGACAAGTATATACTCCTCCCACCCGTCATTTTTAGAAGACCCTAGGGGTCTGTTGGTGCAAAGAAAAGAAAAAAGAGGCGACTAGGGGTAAAACCTTAGCGTCGCCTCCTGTTCCACCACCTACCTGCCTTATTTTTTTGAACATGTCCCATCTTATGAGCGTGTAACGTGGAGGAGATGATGAAGTATTAAAAGCTTCATCCTTCTCTCACCAGTAAAACGGCCAAACAGGCCCTTAGAGGTACAATCCCCTCATTTTTTATTTTTCTGGCATTATTATTGCAATTTGAGGCCTGTAGGCTGTTGATTTCGTTTTTACACTTTAGATCTGGACCGTATATTGAGTTTGTAAGTGAGACTTGCATAAATTTGCAAGTCCCACATCGTTGGTTGTAGTTCTAAGAGCAGTCTGGGGTTTATGGAAACCCTTATTTGTTCGAAAAGAGAGGTTGGAAACCACAAAGAGGCTAAAAATTGCTATTTTTAGTCTTAAGAGGTCCAAAGTCAAAAATTTGAGTTTTATACTTAGGGTTTTTTTAAGTTTTCCCAGTTCTAAAATTTATATTTTATTTGTTGTGTGGTGTTCTTGTTGGCTTGAGTTTGGCTTTGGAGCACAAGGCCTTCCAAATCCATCGCTTGATCCCGGTTGCACTCATAAAAGGTAAATACCTTTTAGTTTAATGCTTTATGTTTAGATTCATGTCATGTTTAGTCAATAAGCTTACATGTGGTTTAAGTTAGTATTTTTAATTAATTGCCTTCATACTTAGACTCTGCTTGTATTGTGTTTAGTTAATAAAATTGTGTTGGTTTTATGATGAGGTTTAAGTTTGTATTTTTTGTCCATTGCCTTCATATTTAGATCCTATTTTATTATGTGTTTTAGTTAATGAGATTGCTGAGGTTTTATGATAAAGTTTAAGTAGTTTAGTTGCTTTTATACTTAGATTCCATTTGTATTGTGCTTAGGTAGTATGATTGTGTGATTTGTGATAGGATTTAAGTTAGTCCATTAGCTTATCACCTTTATATCTTGGTTCTGCCTACACTATACCTAGTTAAGGTGGGTGTGTGTGGTTTAGGATAGGTGTTTGAGTCAATATGCTGGTCTATTCCCTTTATTTTCAGCTTTATGATCATACTAGGCCTGGTTAGTAGGATTTTTTGTGGTTCAGGATAAAGCCCAAACTTGATATGTTTGTTGGGATTCCCTTCTGGATTATGTCTACATTATGTTTGTTTAAGAAGCTTTATGGGGGAGTTTCAAGTTGATAGGTTGTTTTGACTTAACTTTTTTCAGGACTTCTGTTTCATGCTTTGTGACTAGTTGTTCCTTTTTCTTCACATATAATCTGGACCATAGCATTAAGTTGATAAAATTGCTTGACTTAGATTCCATTTAGCTTTCCAGTCTGTCCCCATTGTTTGTTTAGTTGTGACTAAAGGTATTAAGTGGGGTTTAGATCATGGTTTTGAGTTTGAGGAGTTTTATCTGAATTTGGATGTCCTGGATTTACTCTCTGTTCTATCATGATTGTCTAAACACCATCAAATCCCTATGTGAGGGTCTGGGATGTAGTCTAAGCTAATGTGTTGGCCCGATGAAAGTCCTGTGCTTTGAATTAGGGCCAAGGTAGGTCTTTTGAAATCATGAGTGGTCTAGTCCTATGTATCTTATGTGATAAACTAGGTTCATGGGGATTCGTTTGAAGTCACAAGTTTTTTTTTTCCTGAATGACTGGTTTGCTTTATGTCTTGTTCTTATTCACTTGGAGGTTGTCTTGGTCTGGAGGTTCATTAAGGGAGGGGTCAAAAGGTCTGTCTGAAGTAAGTTGCCTAATCTGGTCATTGCTTGTCCTAGATGGTTATGTGTTAGTTGGGAGTTAAAGTCTTGAACCTAGTCTGATCATAGTTTGTCTTGCTTAGTCATGTGTGTCATGGGAAAGTTGAAGTCTTGTTATGCTGAATCAAGTCTGGTCATTGCCTGTCCTATGTGGTTATGTGTTAGTTGGGAGTTTGATGTCTTGAATCTAGCTTGATCATAGTTTGTCCTATTTGATCATATGTGTCATGGAAAAGTTAAGGTCTTGGTATGTTGAAGGCTTGTTATGTTAAACTTTGGCTTGGTTATTTGTTGTCTCATCTGACCATGTACTTGTTGGAAAGATTGAAAGTCTAATAGGAACTTGACCTGGTCTGGTCATCACTCTATCTTTCTTAAACATGTTGTTTGTTTGGTCTTGTGCTATACCTAACCTGATCATATCTGTCTTATAGTGTTTTGATTCTAAAAAGTGAAAGTGTATTGTGTGCTCTCTATGGAATTCTACTTGTTTCGACTTAGCAACTTGTTTGGCCTGATTCCTGTTGTCTCACCTAAGTCTTACTTACTTGATAAAACTTTTGCATTTTGGGGTCACAATAATGTATATTGGAACAAAGGTTCTAAAAGGTAATCCCTGGGGGGGGGGGGTTAACTTGACTAAGGTACTTTACTTAGCTCTGCTTCTTGTTTGGTTGTCCTATTTGAGGTAAATATGGGAATTTGTTAAAACAACACCTGAGTAGCACATGTGGAGTGTGTGCATGTGTGTGTGGCCTATGGTTATGTATGTGTGCAGGAAAACATTTTCTTTTTGAGAACTTGTCATCTAGTTACAATAATATGTAAGGATAAAGGATAAAAGAAGGAAGGATGATGGGATCTTTCTTACAAATCTTGTTTAACTTACCTTATATGGTCTTTTCTGGATACTATTGTGTTTCCCTTTGATGTTAAGAGATGAGTTTCCTTTAAAGAAAGTGGTGATAAGGCTAAAATGATGGTGTTTGAAGTCTGGTGATTGTTTCTTTGTGTGGTTTGATCCTGATGAAAAGAAAATGTGTATTCTTTCCTTTGAACTGCAATGTGGTAAAAAACAAAGACTTTTCTATGATCTTAGGTTTTGTTTGAAGTTGTTAGGGAAAACTAGTTTGTTCTCATCTGTTATGTGTTTATGAGAGGCTTGTTCCTAGTACTTATAACTAACTTTAGTCACAAAGAGTCTTTAAAGCTGGACCATAGCTTCATGAGTCTGTCAAGGGAAGTTATGATAGGGTTGGATGGTTGTGAATCTGCCCAAGACCTCTAGTGTTGTCACTGGATGATTAGGGATTAGGGTGAGGACATTCGGATGAGGGAAAGGGTTTTAGGAGAGGAAAAGCTGAGCCTGGGCATGAACTGGAGGTAGTGTGCAGTGGGGCCCAGGATCCCTTTTTGCTGAAAGGAGACTCAAGAAAAGGAGATGGGGAGGTGATGACCCCACCCAATCATGTTTCCCTTTTAGGGACGTGAAACCTTTACTTTCATCTCTTGCACCTTCCCCTTATGATCCTGGGACTCACAAAGGCCTCAGGTAGGGGAGAACAGCCTAATCATGTCTAACAGGGAGAAGAAAGTATACCTAAAAATCAAAAGAAATTGCTGTTACTGTAGGAAAGTTTAGGCAATGTGAGATTTCTGCCATTAGCTCCTAAATGTGTGCCCATGAATGACCTCTAAGTGTCCTTCTTTTATCTGGGAATCTACTTGCCTTGAGTTTTATTCTCTAAACCTAGGGTGTGTAAGAAGATGGGGCTGGTGAGTGTATTATGTGGGTACAAGTTCCTTTATGAACAGATTGAGGATAAGGTGTGTTATGTGCCATTTTGCTTTCATTGCTGGCCATGTGTCTTTATCCATTTTTTTGCCTAACTTGTTCTTCTATGACTGATGTTTGAGACCTGCCACCTGGTTTATTGGTTTAGACTTGTCCTTTATGTGATGTTTGACCTCTTTGTTTGCCAAAACTGTGGTCATGCTTAGAATTTCATTTCTTGCTTTTCTCTTCCTCCCCTTCTGTGCTTTAGGAAAAGGCCTTGAATTAGTTTAAAATATGTTGAAGGAACACTTTTAGGAATCAAAATTGTTGACATACTGTTTAGTTGGCTTGTCCATTGAGATTTCCCTCCCTTTAATGAAGTTTTTTTTTTTTTTTTCACTTGTCTATTAATCTAGGGTCCTGCTTTATGTACCAGTTTGTGGTGTGTTCAAGCTAATAAAGAGGAGTAAGTTTTAAAGGATGCCAGTTCTGAATGTGTACTCTAAAAGGTTTTAAGTTTTAAAGGATGCCAGTTCTGAATGTGTACTCTAAAAGGTTTTAAACATGGCCATGAGCCTTGGCTGTCTATAAGGTCTTCCTGGGTCCCCATTTTTTTCTCTGAGGATACTGTGTTTGTTCTGGACCTGTTTGTGAGCAATCTTGAGTTTGGTTAGGATAAGATGAATGCATCCACTTGAGCTAGTGTAACCAGGTTTTGCTTCTTCTGGGCAGTGGTTTTGAATCTTAAGAAATAAGTAGGATGGGCTATCTGTACATGGGAATCTGGGACCTCTCTTTTTTATTTATGAGAAGTCCTGGGCTGAGTCATTGTCTGAAAAGAGACCAGTTGGTGTTTGATCATAAAACCTCCTGAACCAGCTTTGATACACTTGAAGTGTTCCATTTTTACTCATTCTGTTTCTGTGACTTGTAACACCCCAATTTTTTTTTTTTTTAAAATTAATACTTGAATTTTCGATTGATCATATCTTTATAGTAAGGATATATTTACTTCGCACTCCCAATGTGAATTTGACGATATATGAAAATTGCTTACTTTAGATTGTGTTAATATTTACAAGGAAGTTTTATGATGTTGTTATGTTTACCACTTATCATCCTCTTGATAAATTTATTATGAGATACAGTAGATATATATAAAAGTTTGGGCAACCTTTTTTTTTTTTTCCCATCCTTATCTAAGAACATATATACCATTTTGTCTCATATCCTCTCCACCACCTCCAATTTCGTTTTCTGCAAGAAAATAAAACCCCAAAACCCCTCTCCACTCATCAAATTCTCCCACTAAATCAATCATCAAGACTTGTTTTGGTTGAGCCACAAACAACTCCACACGATTGAGGTAAGTTACAAAACCCGTTTTTGAACTGGACAGTTGTTAGTGTTTTCAGCATATTTCCTTGTATAAAATTTAGTTTTAAGTGATCCAAGCTGTTCTAGAAAGCTATTTCATATCCCTACAACTTTAGTTCAGGCTCCAAAACCTATTTTTGCTTGTATTTACTCGAAAAGGGGTGATGAAGTACGTGGCAAGTCTTTGCTTAAATTTCGTTTTCAAACCCTACATGTACTACTGTTAGTATTTTGAGCATATCTTGTCGTAAAAAACTGCTATAGGAGTGATTTAAATTTCTCTAAAACCCCAAGACATGTATCTACAACTTTCATTAAGGCCACAAAGTCTATTTTTGCATTTACCCCTTTGAAACTAAGCCACAATACAAGATAGTAGTACTGTCCAAAATTCCTGTTTTGATAGTTTAGGGTGATTTTCACTGATATCATGTTTAGTTTCGACGTGCTGAAATAAATAGATATTTGATTATGTATTTAAGGTACATATACTCTTGTACAAGCTAAGAGGAATTGTTTGACGAAGCGAACTTTGGTTGGTCTATGGCGTAGACGATTTGAACTCCTCGAGTTGTGGTAGAACTTGTTGGGTGGTAAAATGCCAAGGTTTGTGTATAAACTTGAACTTGGAATATCTTTATTTTTTGGAATTTTTGAAGTATCTTGATGTGTTGTTTCCTTTCTCTTCATCTTATATCATTGTATGGTTATTATCTCAAGTATTACAAAATATTCGCTAAATCGCCCACTTGTACGAATTGCTTGATCATTTTGCATTCTTGTTGGGACTTTTTCCTTCTTGTTGTTGTGACTTTTTCACCGATATCGGCATGCCTCTTGACTCGGATCTTTTGCCATCTTGACTTTGGATTTGTGGTTTGTCTTAGTTATGAAACTTCTCCATGTTAAGTACGAATTAGAAAGCCATCTTTAATATGGTTCTTGATTCTCTTGGTTATTGGGTTTCGGCCCTACTTGATTTGGGGCTTCGGCCCATCTTGATATTGATCGTGCTTGGTGTGATGGCATGACGTACATATTGGGCGAAATTAGTTATTTGACAAACTCTCTTGAATTGAATTATAAGCTCTCTTGACACTTGAGCCTTCGAGTATTGATATCGATATTTTGAAACTCTTCAAGGTTTGATATTTGATACTTTTGATATACTTGTTTACTTGATTTACTTTTATCTCATTGAGCTCCTATGATTTCTAAGGGAATTGGAGAATCTAATGGCTCCAAGCCCAAAGTTTATACGCCACTAAGCCTTATGCTTAGCGATAGTTGTTTTCTATTGTAGGTAATGTACGGGAAGAGATTTGAAGATGGCCATTTGGAGTAGACTTTTTGGGAGCTTTAGTGAAGACACATTTGCATATGCATCTAGGTCATGTAAAATTTTGGGGACTTGTACATGATCCATATGTCACACTTATGTATGTAATTTTGGAGGCTTGTTGGACACAAGACCATATGCTTGTAACTTGAACTTGGTGACTTGTTTTGCTATTTTAGGGTGTGCTTTCAACCCAAGTCATGGCATGTACTAAATTTACATTTTGTCTTGTAATTATGTACCAAGGAGGAGACTAGTTTTCTTTTGACATTCACACGTTTGAAATTCGTGTATAATATGAACCTGTAATGGTGCTGAATGGAAATATAATTTCATTAGAAGTTGCTTCAACATTTTGATTATTCAAGAAGGGTGCTACCATATTAAATTGATACTCTGATATTGTATTTCTTCAAGGGATGTTACGAAGTGTTTTGTTAAGAAAGAAAATGTCGCACTTTTAAACCTTTTTCGCATGGGCCTATTTCCGCCACTAAATTATTGTGAATATCTTTTGATATAAATTCTTCTGAACGTTGTAAGTGTGAAATTAGCTTTTGTTTCGTAAGTGGCATCCTCCCAAAGGGGATGCTACAAGTTTTGGTATCAGAGCCTTAGGTTTGTGATTCTTGGACTTTTGTTGTGACTTGTTAGTATACTTGTTTCTTTTTAACATGTTTTGTTGCGTGTATTGTGCATATGCATCATGTACATGTCCCTAATGCAATGTGATCTTCCCTTATGTAGGAATTAAGTTATGGCCTCTTCTTCCTCTAATAGACCCATGGAAGCTCCTCGTGAGGGTTTAGATAACTCTAGTGCCCAACCTCACTTACAAGAAAGGGTTGGAGGACATTTTTTTGATTCTAATTTTCCTCGTACTAGTGGATCTGAAGTGGGAAATAATCAGGGTGCAAGAGTTGGGCCACACCCTCAAATAAGTCATAGTACTCTATCGTGTTGATCCTCCTTTTCAACAAATGGCTGATTTCTTTTGTCATATGGCTAGAATAATGCCCGACCCTAATGAAATGAACTTTGAGAAAATGAGAAAAATGGGCGAAGTTGAGTTTGAAGGAATCGTATTTACTTACCCCCTTTCTAATGGGCTGATCCTACGGATGCTTCGGTGTAACGGTGGTTGGAGCGCATGGAAATAGTATTTGAGCAATTAAAGTGTTTAGAATTTAAGTATGCTGTCTCACTGTTGCGAAAAGATGCTTATGATTAGTGGGTAAGTGTATCGAATGCGAAGGCAAAACCTTCTATTCTTACTTGGAATGATTTTGTGAAAGAATTTCGTATGAAGTATGTCCCACCTGCTTATCATGATGCAAAGAAAAAGGAGTTCTTGAATTTAGAGCAAAAGAGTATGTCTATTGCTGAATATCAACAAAAGTTTCTTTGGCTTTCTCGTTATGCTAGTGGTATTATCAATAATGAAAAAGATAAGTGCAGATGATTCGAAGATGGTTTGAATGATTCCATCAGAAAGTCTTTGGCGGTCCTGCAACATAAGAACTTTTGTAAACTAGTTTAAGCTGCTCTTACTTGGGAAAGAATCGACAAGGAACAATCTAGTAGAAATGAAAACAAGTTCAGAAAAGTTGATGCAGATTCAGGAGTTCCATAAAAAAGGGGTAGGTTTGACAACTTCAAAGCTAGTGGTGTTCACAAGTCAGCCCAACATAAGCAAAATAGATCAAATTTCTCTACTGCTAGAACTCCAAGCTATGGCCAAGGCAAGACTCGTATACCACTTGTGCACAATGTGGAAAGAATCACTATGGTACTTGCAGAAGAGCTTCTAGTGCTTGTTTTAATTGTGGGAGCTTCGATCATAAAATGAAGGATTGTCCTAATCCTAACCCTACTTTTTCTCTGCGCATGGAAGGCTTAGTTTAGAAACCTATTACCACTCCTTCTCAAGGGAATAGAGGTGCAAGATCTAGAAACACACAAGCAACAGGTGCAAGTGGAGCCAATCAAGCTAGTGGGTCAAGAGCTACTGCACGAGCTTATGCTATGAGATATAGGGATGACCAAGATGGGGCGGACGTGGTTGTTGGTAAATTTCACTTATTTGGCTTATGTGTTGTTACATTATTCGATCCTGGTTCTACACATTCCTATGTTTGCTCATCATTGGTTTTTCCTAAAAATGTGAAATCTGTGAGACTTGATTGTGGTGTGCTTGTCCAAAGTCCTTTGGGTCAATAGGTTGTTTGTAATCAAATCTATCGAGGTTGTCCCTTGGTGATTCAAAATCTAGTCTTCCCTGCTGATTTGATTGAAATGCCTTTCCAAGACTATGATGTCATCGTCGGTATGGATTGGCTTCATAGATACCATGCAGTAGTGGATTGTAGGTCAAAGCGTGTGACCTTTAGAGCTCCTTCATTTTCACACATCATTGTTCAAGGTGAAAGATCATTGACATCTAATATTATTTTTGCGGTTGTGGCAAGAAAGATGGTTAGTCATGGTTGTGAAGCTTATCTTGCTCATATATTTGATACACACCTGGAAAGTCCAAGCCTTAAGGATATACCAGTTGTATGTGAATTTCCTGATGTTTTCCCTGAAAATCTTCCTGGATTGCCCCCGGAAAGGGAAGTTGAATTTCCTATAGAGGTTATTCCTAGTACTACTCCTATTTCTATAACTCCTTATCGAATGGCTACAACAGAATTAAGGGAGTTGAAAATTCAATTGCAAGAACTTCTTGAGAAAGGTTTTATTCGCCCAAGTGTTTCTCCTTGGGGAGCTCCTGTTTTATTTGTGAAAAAGAAAGATGGAACTCTTAGGCTTTGTATTGATTACCGGCAATTGAACAAGGTAACAATTAAGAATAGATATCCACTGCCTAGGATTGATGATTTATTTGACCAGCTAAAGGGTGCTAGGTTGTTCTCAAAAATTGACTTGAGGTCTGGGTATTACCAACAGCGGGTAAGTGAACAAGATTTCCCTAAAACTGCCTTTAGGACTAGATATGATCATTATGAATTTTCGGTGATGCCATTCGGGTTAACGAATGCACCTGTGGCATTCATGGATCTGATGAATCGCGTATTCAAGCCTTATCTTGACCAATTTGTGGTGGTCTTTATAGATGATATTTTAATATATTCCAAGAATAGTGAAGATCATGAAAAGCATCTCCAGATTGTTTTGCAAATTTTGGAAGAGAAAAAGCTTTATGCTAAGCTTTCCAAATGTGAATTTTGGCTTGGTGAAGTGGCTTTCCTGGGACATGTTGTGTCAGCTGAAGGTGTGAAGGTGGATCCTAGTAAGATTCAAGCTATTGTTGAATGGAAACCGCCTAAAAGTCCAACTAAAGTAAGAAGTTTCTTGGGCTTAGCGGGATACTATAGAAGGTTTGTCAAAGGCTTCTCCATTATAGCCTCTCCTTTGACTAAACTCTTGAGGAAGGATGTCAAGTTCGTATAGGATGACAAATGCCAAGAGAGCTTTGAAAAGCTCAAATCCTTATTGACACAAGCTCCTATGCTTTCTCTACCAACTGAAGGGAAAGAGTATGTGATATATAGTGATGCTTCTCATCATGGTTTGTTGTGTCCCGATGTACAAGAAGGGAAAGTGGTTGCGTATGCCTCTCAAAAATTAAACCACATAAATTGAACTATCCTACTCATGAACTTGAGCTTGCTTCCATAGTGTTTGCTTTGAAAATTTAGAGGCATTACTTATATGGAGAAAAGTGTTACATATTTACTGATCATAAGAGTTTGAAGTACTTGGGTACTTAGAAAGAGTTGAATTTGAGACAACGTAGATGGCTTGAACTCATTAAAGATTATGACTGCACGATTGATTATCATCCAGGTAAAGCCAATATGGTGGAAGATGCTCTAAGTCGCAAAGCCTTAGCTAGTTTATCTCTAAGTCCTTTGCCTTTGTTTCTTGAATTAAGAGCCATGAATGCTTGCCTTGCATTTAATTTTGATAGCTCTATTGTTGCTAGTTTGCAAGTCAAGCTTGTTCTACTTGAACAGGTGAAAGAAGCACAGAAGTTAGATGAGAAACTTGTGAAATTGATCAAAGAAGTTCAAACTGGAGAAAAGCTTGATTTTAAATTAAGGGAGGATGTTGTTCTATTTTATCGAAATAGGTTATACGTTCCTAAAGATGACAACTTGAGGAAAGAAATTCTGAATGAAGCACATACTTCACCATGTGGAATGCATCCGGGAGGTACTACAATGTACGAAACCATCAAAGAACACTATTGGTGGAATGGTATGAAGAAAGACATTGCGGAATTTATTTCTAAATGCTTAGCTTGTCAACAAATAAAGGCCGAGCATCAAGTCCCAACTGGTTTGTTACAACCCTTATCGATACCTAAGTGGAAATGGGAAAGAATAACTATGGACTTTGTTTTTGGACTTCCATGCACTCAAAGAAATCATGATGCAATTTGGGTTATAGTTGATAGACTAACCAAGAGTGCTCATTTCTTGGCCATCAGAGTAGACTACCCACTTGAACGTTTAGCAGAATTGTACGTTAATGAGATTGTGAGGCTGCATGGAGTTCCTGTTTCTATTGTATCTGATCGAGACCCGAGGTTTACATCCAGATTTTGGACTAGCTTGCAAGAAGCTTTGGGCACTAGGTTGAACTTTAGTACTTCTTTCCATCCTTAGATAGACGGCCAATCCGAGAGGGTAATTCAAATCTTGGAAGATATGCTTCGAGCTTGCATTATGGAATTTGAGGGTAGTTGGGACAGACACCTGGCCTTGATAGAATTTTCTTACAATAATAGCTACCAATCAAGTATTGACATGCCTCCTTATGAAGCATTATATGGGAGAAAATGTAGAACTCCTCTTTGTTGGAGTGAAGTTGGTGAAAGAAAGTTGGTTGGTCCTAAGATTGTGCAACAAACTAAAGATAAAGTAAAAATCATCAAGGATTGCCTAAAAATTGCTTCAGATAGACAAAAGTCTTATGTTGATCTTAAGAGGCGTGAAATTCAACATCAAGTGGGAGATAAGGTGTTTTTAAAGGTTTCTCCGTGGAAGAAGATTATGAGATTTGGCCAAAAAGGAAAACTTAGTCCTCGATTTATTGGACCATACGAAGTACTTGAGAGAGTTGGCCCAGTTGCATATAAACTAGCTCTTCCACCGGAGTTAGATAAGATCCACAATGTCTTTAATGTTTCTATGCTTAGAAGATATCGCTCAGATCCATCTCATATTCTTCCTGTTAAATCCATTGAGGTCTCTCCTGACTTGACATACGAAGAGGAACCTATCAATATGAACCTGTAATGGTGCTGAATGGAAATATAATTTCATTAGGAAGTTGCTTCAACATTTTGATTATTCAAGAATGGTGCTACCATATTAAATTGATACTCTGATATTGTATTTCTTCAAGGGATGTTACGAAGTGTTTTGTTAAGAAAGAAAATATCGCACTTTTAAACCTTTTTCGCATGGGCCTATTTCCACCACTAAATTATTGTGAATATCTTTTGATATAAATTCTTCTGAATGTTGTAAGTGTGAAATTAGCTTTTGTTTCGTAAGTGGCATCCTCCCAAAGGGGATGCTACATGACTTTCTTAAAAAGTCCATGGATTTGATTGATCATTATATGTGTTCCCTCTAAGGGCAGTTGTGTGTATTATCCCTGTCATCATCCAGTCATGAAACTGCGTGTACCCCCCATTACTGCTATGCTTGCTACTTATTTGGTCGCACTTAGGTGCTGATGTTTGCCCTGTTTGATATAAATGCTTTCCTTTAGAGTATGGCATTGGGTGCGTTGCTTGTTTAGGAGTTCGCTTGAAATCTGTTACCACCCCCAAGTCCTATACTCTCATTTCCTCTTGTTTGGAATGCACTAGTTGAGGATAAACTATGGTAGTTCGGGGTCGTCCAGGCCTTCTTGGTGTTAGCCATGCCTCGGGTTATTAGAAGCCCTTTGGAACTTGTGCTACATAAAAAATATAAGGCAAGGACTCAGTCCCCATGCCATCGCAAAATCTCCAACCAAGGCAAATCCATTCAAGGAGAAACGGGGTAAGTATAGAATAATATGAGTACTTTTCTTGTTTTTATAATATGTATAGTTTTACTATTCTAGTGATAAGTTCAGTGTTTATAAACTAACCGGGTCCCTTTTCTTCCCTCCCCCCCCCCTCCACGTTCGTATGGCCATTCGGGTCCAGCCAAAGCCCACCTATTGGGCCTTTAATTAATTCAAAAATCGAGTCTGCAAAGACAAAGCAAATGGCAAGGTGCGCAGAAGGCCCAACCATGGGTGAAAATGGCTTAACTAGGGGCTTGGTACGCCCCTAGTCTAATTTTACTTTCATTAGCATTTTACATTACTTTTTTAAAGCTTTGATATACTTGTAATTTGTATCCAAACTCATATTATTGTGGCAAGTATTATGGTTAGAATTAGCCGTCTTAGGACAACGGTGCTTATACCGTTTAGATGACTTTAGGTCCCTAACGAATTTCCAAAATCACGAGAAAATTCAATGTTTTAAAAGCTAAGTGTAAAAAATGAGATTTCACAAACTCTTTTTAATATAACTGATGTTTTAAACTCCAAACGGGTAAAAGCGATTATTGGTAACAAAAGCATTTTAGAAACTTAATAAAATTACACATCCTTTTTAACAAATTCGTCTTTCTTAAGGTTTGTACAAAAGGAGATTTTTCTACAACCACTTACAACAGATTTTTGGCCTCAGCCCACGAGTAATCCTTGATCAAGAAACAACTTTGTATTATTTTTAAATTCTAAGAAAAATGGACCAATTCTATGCTCAAAGCTTTCTTTTTAAAAACTAACATGGACCAGAATTGGGTAAACGGAATGTATATACAAACTCTCTTTTCTCTGAAAAAATTTAGAGCAAAACCAAAGTTTTCATACGATTGCAGTTTTGGGCCAGGGAAAAGGCCATAAAAACGAGTATATACGGCCAAGATATACTCCTTTGAATATACAAACACGCTCTTTTTATAACATTAAAACCAATTGTAACATAAAGTTCTGGGTAAGACCAAACATACCAAAACAGGTCGACACGAGCCAAAGTATGAGTATAACACAAATTTGACACTATGAAAGAAAAGAACTTCGCCTTTCTCTTCACTTATGAAATAAAATATACTTTTTATATATATAAAAAGAGACTATTTATACATGGATATTGTAAATCCAAAACTACGATACCCTGTATATAAGGGGGACATAGTCAAATCTTTTTTTTTTTTTCAAAATGATATGCAATCTACAAAAATGACAGTTTCTTTGCGAGAATAAACGAAAAAAATGGATAGGTCAGGCAAATACTCATACTTTGGAATTTGAAGGTCAACTGTATAGTACGGATCCTTAATACTGGGGTGCCTAACACCTTCCCCAAGGGATCATCAGAACCCTTACCTAGAACTCTGGATTACAAAGATTTTTTCACGGTATTTGAATAAACCCTTCAAAATCAATTTTCCTAATTTCATAAAAATTAGGTAGCAATTCTTTTAAAAACAAAGTCCGAAAGAGCACCAACGAGTTCGTAGTAGCCTTTTATGCCCTAACCCCACGTAAAAAGCGAACCGTTACATATGGCGACTCTGCTGGGGACTAACTGGTTCTAACCATAAGGATTCTAAAATAATATGAGTTTTATTTGCCTTAACTATCTATATGTTTACTTCCTCACAATTATTAACAGTCATTGTATGCATATCATAACTCCGCCACTCCTGGCTTTTATTTTACACTTTGTTCCAAAGGCAACTTCGCGGAGCACGCAGTCATTCCTTCACTATAAAACCAAAATTTTCTCTTGGAACCGTAATGAGGCGGGGTTGGTAGCCCCAGTTGTCCGCTCGGTTTCCCGGTCATTCGTGAAAAACCACTCTAGAAAACCTAGGATAGAGCTAAGCCAAATCCCTATTGAACTAGAGCATTTATACTCAAATGGGCCTTGGGTATCTCAGACCTACCTAAGGCCCATTAAGAGTGACTATCCTGTGTTCGGACGGTCCATGACCCGAAAAAACACTGTACTATGCGGAAACATATTTGTGCCTATGTGATGAACCATTGATCCTGTGGGGACAGGGGAATCTTAACCGTGTTTTGTTTTGTAGATGGAATGAAGAGTCCGTTTTGACATCGTCACTGAGTTGTTGAGGGCCTTGTATAAAAGGTTGGGGGATACTCACTAGAGAACGATTAACTGCACTTTAGGACAATTACCCTCCATTATGACAATGAAAGGTCGCCCGGAGCTAATAGAGGTATTGGCAGGGTATTGGGATGATAAAGAGATGTTGTTCCATTTTGGTGATATTGAAATGACTCCTACCCTAGAAGAGATTAGGGATGCCATAGATAGCAATGGAACCTGTCTAAAGAGGCGAAACAAGCCAAACCACAATCTGTTGTTTCCGCATAAGCCCACTGTCTATCGACCATATCATGAGATTTCTTACATTGACCAAAGTGCCCTGGGCGCAAGGGCCCATTGTAGCTTGAAGAAATCTATATCGAAGATTTGGAGATGTCACCGGGTACACTCTATATCAAAGAGAATTCAGGAGCCGAGAAGAGTCAGAAACCACTAGACCTCTAGCCTTTGCCATAGCCTTTTTAGGCACTATGGTTTTCCTACAGGACGGGTCGTTGGCCATAGATACCAAGGTGATAGACCTAGCTCGCGCGATCTTCGACGGGATAACCAAAGATCAAGAGATGAGGTACTTTGACCTTGCACTCATCATATTGGCTGACATCTTCTGAGCTCATCATATCACGCCATCTTCTGATACTTCCAAGGGTGTAATATGTTGCTGCAATGGTGGATCATCAAACACCTTAACATGGCCAAAGAAGTTCAGGGTTGGAGTCGATAGAACCGGGTAGATCGCCTCGTGAATTACTATCCAAATCTCGGGTTTATGTCCAAAAATTCCTAGGCTGAATTCTTCACCGACTTGACTGAAGATCGGATTCGTTGGATGTTCCCTGATTTTATATCCGAGACTGTGGTAGTCCGAGGCAAGAATTGCCTATTTGTACCGCTAGTTGGGGTTCCAGAAATCTGCCCTTACTATCCATCCAGGATTTTAAGACAATTCGGCTGGAGGCAAGTGATGCCTCAGGTAGGAAACTCTGAGCAGTTCATCATTGAGCACACCGAACAGAAAATCAGGCACGCCGGGGTGATCATCAGAGAATGGAATGGCCGTGTGAGGTGGGGCCCAGATACTCTGGCTCCAGATAGGTTCGAAGTCAGGTGCGACCCCGGGTATCGTGCATGGCTACAAGGACACTTGACTCTCACACCTGCGCCAGAGCCTGCACCTCCTCAAGAAGCCCAAGAAGAGGAACGCATGAAAGAATACTTGGAAGGTGCATATGAGCATTTGGCTAGAATCTTGGAAGAAACAGACCCGGTGATTGTCAAAATGGAGCTATATCAAGCACGCCTTCGTATCCAGACTACCATTCGAAGGGTCAAGAAGGCCAGAACGAGTCAAGCCTCAACATCAGCCACCGAAGGACCTCCTTGATTGCTGATTATTCTATTTTTTTTATATATATATAATCCCTATGTCGGCTTGTGTCATCACTTTTATAATCCCTTTGGGAAATATATTACTATTTATTATTAATTATGATGGCTTTTTCAGGGCAATGGTTCGCCTTCACAGATGGCACCTATCTGTTTCAAATGACTAGGAAAGCCTTAACTCAAGAGGCCTTAGGAACGCGAGTAGTATAAATGCTTGTAAATTAGGTAATTATCTGCTACGTGCTTCGCATGTTTACCTGCTATGTGTATGATTGTATATTAAGCTTGAGTACAATCGATCTAATAATCTAAACTACATACCCAAAAGAAAAACCATGTCGTCTGAAACTTACCCGAACTTATCTCCACTAAAGGTTGGCTTGCAATGGCGAACCAAAGTGGGCAGGAAACACGGACTCTGGGAGAGACAACTAAGATGTTGTGAGGCAAAGTGCTGCAAATGGAGAAACACCTCCAAGAAATAGGGAGAAAGATTTAGGAGGTAGACGGATTACTGGACATGGTTGGGAACCCACCGGAAGGTATACCCCAAGAACAGTATTACGAAAATGTCCCTAAAGAGGTGAGGGAATTACTGCTGAACTACATACCACTAGAAAGAAGACCTGTAACACCCATAGAAGGAACCCCAGAGGGAACTAACGAAGAACAAGGGGCTGGTTCAGACCCATGGGTGTTCGCACCAGACCTACAGGAGGGAAATCGAGCCCCGGGAGAAGGACCCTGAACCCATTGAGGAAGAACAGCCGGAGGAGGAAGAAGAGCTGGAAGGAGAAGAAGAGGAACCGAAGGAGGAAGAGGAAGAGCTTCATGACATGAAAGAAACGGAGCCTGTCGACATAGAGGCCGAAAGAGGAGAGAACCCATTCGAGATGTTCCTCGAATTCAAAGGGAATAATGCGGACGATGAGTCTGGGTATTAAGCCCCCACTGAGGAAGGAACAGATTTCTATGCTCCTTCACCCATGCTGATGCCTGCCACCTCTACTATGGCTTCAGAGAACTTTGGAAGGGCAAATCTCCTTACGCCGGCTCCATGGAGCATAGCCTTCAGAGCTCGATCTTCCCTATTCAGAGTAGCTCTGTTGCCTGTCACCTGTAAGGAGGTATTCAAGAAAATGATGGCCGCTGGAATGGATTGCACCACTAGGGCTAGATTACCGGTCCCTGACTTGGTATACGCCTACAAAAGATACCCGTTTCATCTCAATCAGGCAGGGCACACCTTGAATGAGTGTCTGGCATTAAGAAGGAGGATTGTTAGTCTTATAGATGACAAGATCATCCAAACTTTATAGGGGCCACATACTTTGCTGGTCCATAACCCCATCACCCCAGGAGAGGGAGTTACCCCCGAGACCCAAGTATGGTGGTACGATTTCACAGTTTTTTAGGAGTCATACGCTCGCCTATTCTCAACTTTGGCTTCATTGAACAAAATCAGGCCTGTGGAACCCGTTTACGAGCCCGCACCGTTAGGGCCTAATAGAAACAAGTTCTGCCTGTACCATACTGGAGCCATGGGGCATGATATTGAAGGATTCCATGCTTTCAAGCTTGAGCTCAAAAATATGATTAGGATCGGACATATTTTGGTCCTGCTCACACCATAGTTCTGAGCGAAGAAAGATTCGTCATGAGAAAGCAAGCTTGTAAGGACAACGGCTTGCAGAAGCTATACTTTTGGGTAGATATTAGGTGTCCCGTATTTTGCACAAATGTTACCCCACCCTTATAAAAATGTAAAGAAACCGCGCCAGCCTGATGTTCCAATGGAGGGATACGCGTGAAGCTCTAGTTGGGCCTGGTCTGGAGATGTCTGTAGTCAGGATTAGTCAAAGGATATTTAGGAAAAATGTATATCCTTCTTTGTAATCGAACTACGCAGGGCCTGATTTCCCACAGTGGGATACGTAGGTAGCCTACATAAGACTCGGTCCCATCCTGCTTCGAATTATAAATTCCCCATTCTCCTAGATGACAAGCCCAAAAGGTTCGCCGTGGTAAGCCAACCGCGAGACCACCAAACCAAGATCCACCCGAACATAAAAGCCCACGATATCTAAGACTTTAGAACACTAGATCAAGAGTACCCAAGCTTCAATATACGACCTTATATGGTATTTGTGCATTAAATACCTATATGTGATATTTTGCCTTTATATTTGGCGTGCGGAAACTAACTTCTCCACCATTGAGTTATTCTTATCTTATAGAAAGGGGCCAATTAGTGTGATATTGAAAGCTGGTATATTTCACAAGATCCAAAGCAGTGTTAGCATCCCTCTCCAAAAAAGGAAAGGACAAGATGACTGGTACTCCCGAAGAAACAAGAAATGAGCTCGCTCTCTGCAATGGAGACACCCAGGACCCGCAAGAGGCAGCATCCTAGGAGGATGTGATTGCAACATTGTTAACTACCGTCACTACTCTGCAAGAAAAGGTAGCCAGAAGGGAAGTGGCCGACGCAGAAAAGAATGGCTCCACCGAAGAAAGAAGGCCCCCCCATCTCTTTCCCTCGTTAAGCTCTACAGTGCCCCGTTATTTTTCCATCCACCTGCAAGGAACCATACCCCTTCCACTAAACATCACCAACCCGAACCATACTGGCCCCTTTTACTGTACACCACCGTCGGTTAAAAATGCTCAAGTCGTAGGGACCACCCACTCAGTCCCCCGTACCAAGTCCCTCAGCTGGTATTCTTTAATTTGACAAACCAAACACACGCATCGGCCCCACCTTCTGGGCAAAACACCTCTATCCCGTTTAACCATAGTGCCCCCCAAGTACCCTTCTTCCCTCCCAACATTCCAAATAAATCCTTCCCAGGACACAAGGAGCTGGATTATTACGAGGAGATAGAAAGGATTTGGAGGGCTGAACAAGACAGGCTAGAGAAAAATATGGAGAAGAAGATGAAGGAGCTATTGGAAAAGTCCAACAGGTCCACGAGAATGGAAACATGCCTGAGATACGATTACTTATGTATGTATCTAGATCTAGACCTACCTGAAGGGCTTAAAATCCCAAAATTTGAAATGTTCAATAGAACAGAAAACCCCAAAGCCTACCTCCATTTATACTGTGACCAGTTAGTAGGAGTGAAAAAGAATGAACCCTTAATCATGCAGCTATTCAGTTGTAGTTTGACTGGTGAGGCAGCCGAATGGTTCGCCACACAGGACATGCGCCATTGGCTCCGTTGGGAAGACATGGCAGAATCCTTCATGGAAAGGTTTCGGTTCAATATTGAGACCGTACCAGACTGCTACTACCTCGAGAAGGTCAAGCAAAAGTTGACAAAAAAATATAGAGAATTCGCCAGCAGATGGAGAGGTGAAGCGGCTTGTGTGTAGCTACCAATGGGTGAGGGAGAACTCATTTTCGTATTCATCAGGTCACAGGAGCTGGACTTCTATGACATGATGTTGTCCATAGCCGGGAGGCCGTTCTCTGAATTAGTAAAAATGGGAGAAGCCATAGAAGATGGCCTCAAATCTGAAAAGATCGTCAGTATCTTCGACAATGCGTTTGGGCAGGCTGCTGCGGGAATCTTCCGCAAAAAGAAAGAGGACGTGGCAAGTATATCCCATATTTCAAACCAAAATCCAAAAGGACCGGCATCTTCCCACCAGGCTCCACCCCTTTTTAATTACTCTACCCCTCCGTATAGTTCAACACCTGTGTATTACATACAACCAGCCTTTACCACCACTGTACTAGCCTACACGGCTCCACCTAGTTTCGGTGTATTTGCCGCTGCTTACTAATAACCACCACAACAAAAATACCAGCTACCACCTCAGCAAAACTACTGTCCACCAATAATAACCCCTCACAAGCCTATCAACTCCAAAATTACCAAAACAAGCCACCACCCCCAACATATAATACGCTACGTCCGACTTTTGAGAAAAGACCTGTGAGGAAATTCACGATGCTCCTCGAACCAAGGGCTAGACTACTGGAGAGGCTAATGACTGCAGGGTTAATTCAGAAAGCCCCGCCAAAGCTGGCACAGCCCGGAAGCAGGTTTTACAGGACCGATCAAACTTGTGCCTACCACTTAGGAGGGATCGGGCACAGCACGGACGATTGCATAAACCTAAAACACAAAATCAAGGATCTGATCGACAAAAGGGAAATCATCTTGGAAACTGCCGCTCCCAACGTAAACACAAACCCGTTACCGAATCATAGAAACAGCGGGGCCCACATGATAGAAAGAGATGAAGACTGGGAAGCTTGTGGAATGTTGTCTCCCAAAATCACCAAGCCCCTCGAACAAACGGTCGCTTCCCTCGCACTCCAGGAACGGCCCAAATTCAAGGTCTTGGTCCCCAATCCAGAAATTCCCAAGGCTATATCTGATGTGCCGTGGATTTGTGGCACATTCGACGCCTTTTTACTATGGATTTTGGGTGTTCTCAAGTAAGTTTGGTTCAGTTTAATGTGGTTTTGTTATGTTTTAGGAAAGCGATGGCCCAAAAGTAAAAACAAAGAAAAAAGAAAAAAATTGCCCAGGAATGAAGATTCGACGGTCCATCGATTGATCGACGGATCGTCCTTTGAGGCGTATATAAGTTATATTTTCCAGTGATGGCCTAAGTTGAAGAGGACAAAGGATGAAGCCATCGATGAAGCGTCAACTAGATCGACGTTTCATCGATTATCTCGTCGAACAAATTTGTCCGCCAGAAGAGAGAAAGACGGAAGAATTGACGGAACGTCGAACTGATTGACGGCACCGTCGACGAGCCACCACTCCCTGTGCAGCATCACCTACCCCAAACTCCTCCCAGTCTGAAGAAGGGGAGTCATCTTTCATATCCGCTAGTGCTAGCGAGGCAAAGAACAGAGCAAGAAGCCGCTCCTGAGCAGAATTCAGATAAGGAACAAGAGCGGTTGCGGCTGCAGAAGAAGGAGATCGCTTCAATCCGATTCCCTTATGATGGGTGCAGAAAGTACTACATAAAGGGGGCGACTACAGTCATCGAGGGTAACCCGAGGAGGAATATTCAAGAAGAGGAACAAATCAATATGAGCAGATTAGAGAGTTACCCTCGGATTACTGATCTCATCCAGCACTATCATCTTGAGGCATTCACACAAGACTCCAGGGGATTATTGCCCGACCATGGTTCGGGAATTCTATGCTACCTACAGAGTGCTGTTAGAGCAGCGGCACAAGAACAAGAGAGCTTTGAAAGTTCGCCTCCATTAGATACAAGCCATGTTCGGGGTGTACATATTGATATCTCAGCCCGCACAATCAACAAGTTTTATTTTGGGAATGTCTTCGTTGAGCCAACCACAGTGGAATATGATGATAAGTTTGAAAGAAGTTTCGCGCAACCGTGAGAGAACGGTTTGTGACAATGATGGCTCGGGTCCGACGACAAGGCACCATGGGTGAGTAACTTGGCCGCCAAGGTACATAAGGCCGATATCGCCTTGAAGCTAAATTGTGAAATATATATATATATAATATAGTCACATATAGAGCGATATGTGGTTGTCATGATCCAGTACCCAATGAACTTTGATTATTGATCAATAGAGCCATTCGGGCACGCGTACCACAGGAGGTTACAACTTTAATATTCCCGTGCCTTATCACACAATTGTGCAGGATGACCCAGGTGAGACACATTGATACATTCATAGCCACTCTCCCAGCAACAAAGGTGTGTGACATCACACGAAGTAGGGATGAGACACTCCGTACATCTCAGACCACTAGTGCTTCAATGTTAGAGCTTCCGGATGAGTAGACTGAGCATGTTATAAATTCAGTGCCATAGGGCACAGTTGATCTGGGCACTGAGGGCCCTTCCACAACAGCTGCCTCCACACCTTCTGTAGCTAATGTTACCACTTCTTCAGAGGCACTACCTCGGCCTACTGTCCTAACTTTAGCTCCTATTCCTCCTTCAGTCACAAAGATCAGCCTCCGAGGATATCTTTGTCCTCAACCGGGCGAACTTTAGAGAGTTTGCCATCCAGGCAGAGCGAGGAAACATTAAAGGTGACCCGGATATTACGCGCTAGGTAGGTTTGTTAGAGATTAGTTAGAGCCTGACAGAGGCTACACGCCGTAATGCGAGCCTGACGGTTAGAGACGCCATACTCACCATTGAGAAGAAGAGTAAGAGTGGTGCTTCAGGCGATTTGAAGATCGAGCTTGACCAGCTCAGAGCTGAGATCAAGGCCCTTCGTGCAAGGAAGTAGGTTATTGTGGATGACTCGACACCACTTGCGCTAGTCGCGCATTTCCCGATTTGATTAAGTCCAACCGAGGATGAGACTAGGGAAAGTCTCTAGAGAAAAAGGACTGAGACATTGGCTGAAGATGATGATGAGAGGGAGGATAACGAGGATGAGGACCTCGAGCGCTTCGTGAGAGTATTTTCGGTCGCGTTGTACACCTAGATTCACCGGAGCATCTTTAGCACCAATGTTATCCCAAGACTAAGCCAAAGCCGATTACGATAGCTATATAATTAGCCTGGCTTATCTCACACCTCCTAGGTCCACTGCCGCAAAGAGAGCAGGTTTCAAGACTAATGCAGAGAGAAAACCTTCAAAGAATAGCAAAGGGATTAGAGCATCTATATTCCTCCACCATAGGGTGATGGTATGATTTTGATGCATTGGGGACAATGCATCCTCTTTTTGCTGGGGGCGAGGTAACCTGATGTATCTTGTAGTGTATATATATGTTAAATCTTGCTTAGAGTAATTGTGACTTTAGTGGGTGTTGCATTTTGAACTTATGGCATGAATTTTGAGAACAAATTGAAATGAAAAGGATATTTTTGAACTTGGAAATGAATTGATTTGAAATTGACCCCTCCGAGATTTAATTGCCTATCATAGGATGTAATGAATTGACATGTATTGTTCTTTTTGTTACATCATAGATATTAGAGTGTGCGTCGAGTGTTCAAATCCTTATGCCATCGGATGTGAGAACTTCTTGTGTTCATCGTTGGCATATGTGGATCTAGAACTTGCCAGTAAGTCGTGCTATATTGCTTAGGATAGTTGGTTGTGAAGTGATCATAGGTTTTCCTTGTAATAGTCACTTTAGCTTTAAAAAGCCCAAAACTCATTCCATATGAATATCATTAGTTCCCTCTTTTGAGCCTTTGACCCATTTTTTCTTGATTAGCCGAATAAACCTTTTCCCTCTTAATGAATCAATTCCATCTTTTCTCCCGTTCCTCCTTGACGCTACGAGAGAAAAGAGGCAAATCGCCTAAGTCATGGCATATGTGAAGTAGAGGCTAAGAGCCTAAAGTCGGGGTGCGGGGAGTTACATAGTCGAGAACTAGATGTGATATGAACTAGATGTGATATAAAAAAAACCCCTAATAATTGTCTTATAGAAAGATTGTAAATTCTAGTAGGAATCAAATCACATCATAATCATAAGTTAAGGAATTAATCATGAATAGAATGGGCGTGCAAAAAGTGAAAATGTGTAGTGTCAAGGAGGATGAGTCACTGATTCCTAAATAAATATCCTACCCATCCCCGAGCCTACATTACAACCCAAGAACAAGTCCTATAGTGATCACAACTGAACCATCCGAAAGTGTGAAGCATTGAAATTAAGGGCAAGCATACGGTTATCCGCACTTGTATATCATGAACTTCTTTTGCGAGCGTGAGTGCTTTCTATTCTCATTTATCCTTATCCATTCTTATCTTAAAATGGTGTGGGACATTCTCCGATTTAAGTGAGGGCATAATGGTGAATACTCGCACGCATAAATCTTCGATAATGTGATGTCATTGATTGAAGCGTCATAGTCAATTCTAATAAGTTATGATGAAAGAACTTGTTTTGAAATAAGGAAAAGTGGAGTAAATGTGAAAACGCACATTAGTGATGAAGAAACACCATTGTAGTTACTTCTACTCTATTTTAGTTTAATTGTAGATCATTTTGTATTATTTTGTCCGACTTGCTTGAGGACAAAGAAAGATCCTAAGTTGGGGGTGTTGATACGTCTTTGTGGCACATTCGACGCCTTTTTACTATGAATTTATTTTAGCTAAGTGGTTCATTTGAATGTGTTTTTATGTGTTTTAGGAAGCTGGCCCAAAAGCAAAAACAAAGAAAAAAAGAAAAAAATTGCCCAGAATGAAGATTCAATCGGACCGTCCTTCGAGACGTCGATAAGTTAAATTTTGACAACGAAGTCAAGAGGAAAAGGACGAACACGACCTCATTTATGGATCGACGTTTCGTTTTGCCCGCCACGTACTTGTCCGCCGAAAGAGAGAAAGGAAGAAGAAAACGTGGTGGCTGTTCAAACTTTGCCTTGGATCGGGCATTACCGGACCATCAAACCGAAGAATCGAAAGACGAAGGAATTGACGGCTGCAACCGATCAATTATTTTTCATATTCTCGCCACCGTCGGGCAGTTTGCCAATTGTCGATGTGCATTTTTCGAGCGCCTATTTAAAGAATCGATTTTAGGTTTTTGTACGTATGAGATTTTCTCCAACATTTAACATTTTTCCATTGGTGGTCGAGGATCGAATACACCACTTTTGGAGCATAGTGAAAACAAAATGATTCCATTTCCACCATCGTTATTACACTTTGTAAGCTTTACGTCTCCATTATTGCTTACTACTTTTCATTCGGAGGAGGAGCCTTATAAAGATCGTATTGATTCTTATCAAAGAAAGACAGGATTAACCGAGGCTGACCAATATGTGTGAGTAGTTTCCTTAATCAAAGTTGTGGACCCAAATGATGGGTGTTATGTAATGGGTGTCTAACATTGTATATATATATAATGGGTTGTGATGTGTTTTATTATTTCTCATATTCATTGTTAGTAAGTGGTTGCAAACACTTATGCACAAACCCTAGTTTTATTTCGAAAGATGAACTAGGGTTTGAGTTGAAATAATATAACAAGGACTCGGGCGCTAACCCTCATTTAACGAACTCACTAGGGCGTAATATTTAGTTCTACTTGCTATTTGACCTACAGTCTTGCAACTTTTCTATATTCTGGGAAATCATGAAAAGAAATACTTAACTATTGGAAAATATTAGGAAGTGCATTTTTATGCATACATAATCACCACCCATTAGAAATATATTTATTGATACCCATAGCATAACATCTAATCACAAAAGAAACACAACTTTATTTCTTCTAATCCAAACAATTTCCTACTTCAAAATAGTGAATACAAACCAAAATCCTTTTTCTACCTAGTCGGAATAGAACTAAAGACTTTAGAGATTAGTAACATATATAATTAGTACTTATTTTACATCGTATTCCCTTGTGGATTCGAATTTCAACCTAGGTGGTTACTATATTTGACACCGACAGCCTTATGCCATAATTTAGGTGTAATTTGAGCGTATCAATACCCATGTTCAGGATTTTGGTCCCAAAGACTGGTAGCCCAGATAGCACAACAGATCGCGCTTGACCCCTAAAAAAACAATCACCGTGCAGGCAGCAATTACCCAAGGCATGAATCGTTCAGGAGGATGCTATACTCCTTAAGAATTGGCCCAAAATGCCACAAGGTGGGAGAGTACTCGAAAAGGGCGGAGAATCAAGGAGGTTTAAGATTTCTGGTGGCGCATGCAGCCAAAAATTATTCCATTGGAGATAAGAAATGCGCCAAAGACAATCCGGTGATTCCCTTCTCACTGGTGCATAAATGCCCTACATGAAAGTATTAGATGATGCACACATACCAGTAGGTACAAGCTGTGAAGATTTAGTTGGGCTAGTGGCCCATATCATTGGGGAACATAAAATCTGTTTCTCCAAGGAAGAGCTGCCCGTCGAAGAGACGTCCCATAACAAAGCCCTTCATATCACTCTGGAATGCCATGACAAGGCCATAGGAAGGGTACTTATGGATAAGGGTCTGGCCTCAAAATTTTCCCCACAACCACCCTGACACAGCTTGGCTTCAACATTGGAAAGATTTGCCAGAGCTGGACGAACGTAAGAGGATTCGATGGATCCTTAAGTGATTCACAGAGAACAAAGATTCGAGCTTTGTCACGCCCCAAAATCCATTAGATACCGGCATCCGACGTCATAAACAACATCTAAGAACATAAAGAACATAATAATAATAATACTTAACCCGCAGTTTAACATTCGCCTAACAGTTTATACATTAAATGTAACAAATCATGAATGAATACATAAACTAAATGGAAGTCTTTAATATCATAAAAGTTAATCAAACGCGACGATGCTCAAGAGTTAACAAAACTCAACAACTACCCACAAGAATGTATACTATGGAGCTTCTAGGATAAAGAGGTAATAGTTTAACTCATCGGGACGCAGCCCAAAAACTAATAATAAATGAACAAATAATAGGGTGTCCCACGAATGAACGTGTGGGCTCGCCAAATAAGCAGCAATAGCAAGTCCTTCCTAAGCGCCTGAAGTATCACGAACCTGCTCTCCTTCTTTACCTAACATACCATAAAAAAAAACAATGGTATGCCGAGTACTTCGTACTCAGTGAGTGCCTTGTGGACAATGAGTAATATAAAAATAAAATATAATACCACATAAAGAAATCAGTTCCGAAAAGATAGTAAAAAAAGAACTGTCATTCCACTTTATGATTCTTAATACCGTTTGTTGAACAGTTTATAAAGCCGTACAAAATCCCAATTTCAATTATGCTTTAAATCGATCAGGCATAAATATCAGTTCCATAATAAAGATGGACATCACAATCGCCCATATAGGCCCAACTCAATATCAACAACACTGCGCAATACACCGGAATATGGATTCACGATGGCTACTCTTCCTCCCGAATAGCAAGGCAATTAATACACCCCAGGTAGCGAACCCGGAAGTGGCCACTCTTCCTCCCGAATGGCAAGGCAATTAATACACCCCAGGTAGCGAACCCGGAAGTGGCCACTCTTCCTCCCGAATGGCAAGGCAATTAATACACTAGGATCCATAGTGGCTACTCTTCCTCCCGAATAGCAAGGCAAACATAATAACAAGGTCCATGGCATAGAAGCCGACTCACAGCTTGTCTCAGAGTAGTCACACCATCATTTAACGTTAAAGTTCATTATGCCATTTCAAAAGAGTAATCCATTCCAATCAATATTTTGAAAACGTACAACTTCTTTACAAAGATTTTCATGTCCCAATTTATCAATGAGAATGTCGTTACCAACTATTAACTAGCATTCATAAGCATCTCTCGTAGAAGAAGAAAACGTTCATAATATCTCATACATATATATAGGGTTTTGTTACAATATAGGTTTAATGTGGGTTTGTCCCCTCACACACATTAACCACCATTTAGACATGAATTAGGGTTCAAGAAACATGAAAAGATTACTTTTCCTCCCATTCATTAAGGAATCCTTGAAGAAAATTTATACTTCCAACAGTAGTTTCAAAAGTGATTTTCAACCAAAAATAAGTTTTAAAAAAAAAGAGAGAGACATACAAATCACAACCAAAGAGTTCGTAAAAACCGATAGAAATAGTATGTTCAAAAGAGACATACATCCAAAATAAGGTTTTTAAAAGGGAGACATACCTTAATTTGTTAAAAAAGGTTTAACAAATCACTTTTCTAATGAAGAACACCCAAACCCTAGCTTGAATCACTTTGGGAAGAATTATGTTGTAAACCCTAGGTTTTGGTCATAAAATCATGTTAGAAAGGGATTAGGAACTTGAATTCAACCTAGAATCATGATATCACTTACCTTGTGTGGTTCTTGAGGCTTGGGACTTGTTCTTAGACTTTAGGGTAAATTTTTCGTGAACGGGGTGCCGGGAAATAAACCCCAAACCTTTAAATATAACCGAAAACGCGTAAACCCGACTTTTTGACCCAACCGAGGTTCGCGCGATGGGTCTTCTGATGCGGGACCATGCTAATGTTCTCGCAGCTCAATACTCGTACTTGCGCGATCGGACATGATGCGGGCCATCGCACGCGCCCCCCACGCGCCCGAAAAATGCGATGGGTGTCGCCTCCACTTGTTCGGTAAATGGACATAACTCCTTGTACGTAGCTCCGTTTGGGATGGGCGACTACCGTTGAAAGATATTTCAAAGATATACAACTTTCATTGAGGAAGTGTTTCCAACGTAACACATTTTCATAAAAATCGCCTAGAAGACACCTACCAAAACTTAGAGCAATTTAAGAGGCCTTAAGAACTTCACTAGTAGGGTGATTCAAAACGACCATCTTCCACCCGAATTCATTGTGAATGGATTCATATCGATATAATATCATCTTAATACTTGTCAGATTTTTACACATTCACACCTAGTTCAAGTTTACGAAGTGTTACATTATCCCCCTTCAAGATCATTCGTCTCGAACGAGGATAGTATTCTAGGAAGGTAATTAACCAACACGACTTTTTAACCACACAATCAACTTGCGTACTAATAGCTCAAAACTTAACTCATACCTCGAAATTGGGAACAAGGAGATATTTTCTTCATGTCCTCTTCCGCTTCCCAAGTAGCTTCCTGCATTATGATTTCGCCATACCACTTTAACCGACGCAACATCCTTTGTTCTCAACCTTCTAACTTGGTGATCCAAAATCTGAACTGGTTCTTCTTCATAAGACAAGGATTCATCAATCTCAACCTCTTTGTCACACCCTTAATCTGATAGGGTGTGATGGGCACCCGACCCTTACCTAGGGCCGAGCGAACCCGCAGACTTTCGTAACACACATAATCATACCGGGGCCCGTAACGTGTCAAAATGTAGAAGGAAAATTTTTCAGAAAACAAACATACTTTTCGTCTTTTTCAAATCAAATAAAATCCGTAATCATATAAAAATCCGTAATGTAATGCATATCGATATATCGGGCACATAGCCGCTTACAAACAAATCCGTAACATAATGCGTAGTAACATATTCCGCCGCTAGCCGCTTACACAATACATACTATACACTCGACTCGTCCGCAAAGTCTCTAACATAACTCCGTATATCATAACTTTAACACTCAAACACAAGAAATATGGAGCTCGCCAATCCCGCAAAACATCTTCAACTCATCCGTATGTACCGCGCGGCATGAAACGCAGCCCAAGAAAAGGGGTCGCACGGAATATGTAATATGCAAAGCCGAAAATACGTAAAACAAAATCATAACCGAAATCGAGTACGTAAAGTGAGATCATAACCCGAATACCAAAGTACCTATATCCGAAATACAAATCATACATAAGGCAGAACAAATATAACCATCAGAATGCCCAAAATGCTTAGCTTTATTTTGAAAAACATTTCTGCCTCACATATACAGAAAGTAGAACATATCATATAAACTGTCGTTAACCGAATGCCGAGGAACGCACGGCCCGATCCATAAATAGTATAATAATGCCGAGAACGCGCGGCCCGATCCATATATAACATAATGATCACAAATCATCGATTATCATATCATCGAATCATCACATATCATATCATCAAATCATCACATATCATATCATCATCCCATATATACATACATATAGCGTGTCCCGCCCATATATGGCGGACTCGAAGAGCACAGAAGTCCCGGCCCCCTAAGAAGGACTCGGGTATAGCGTGTCCCGCCTCTAGTGAGGGACCGGTGTATAGCATCATGTCATCATCATATCATCATGCACATAGCGTGTCCCGCCCTCGAGGTGAGGACCCGGTGTATGAGTCATCACATCATCCTATTGTCATATATCATATCAAACTTCGTATCACATCATATTTCGGAATACACATCATACTTTAAAATACGTAATATGCGCACGATAACATAACCGGCCCGGACTTGGCGAAAATGTAACAAATGTATCCGAGCATAATCATGAGTAGCCAAATATAGTTTAAAACATTTTCAAAGACTTAATAGGTTAATCAAAAACGAACCATCATTTGTAAGCCAAAATCGTAACAACCGATTTTCTTCCGAATATTACTCGAGAACGTATCAAACCGAACTTCGAAACCGTAGTCACGTATCAAAATCCCATACATAAAAATCCTTATTTCGTACTCAATCGATAAATATATAATTATACTGGGGTCGGAAGGTAGTCATATTAAGTTCCTTTCAAAAGTCGTTAGCATTATCCAAAGAAAGTCGCGGACCCACGGATGGCGCGTCAACCCAATCCAGCCCGCCTACGAAAATCATAGTCATCATATGTTATCGAATCATTATTACAAACTCGAAAGATAAGTAACCTCGATCGTACTTGAAATAAATAATAACCATATCATATTCTTTCAAAAAAAATCGTCAAAGTACATAGAGAAAGTCGCGGGCCCACGGACGGGTGCCAATCCCATCCGAGCCCGACTACGAGAGTTGGGGGAACGTTATGCCTTATGAAGTTACCTATTAGGTTTCGGGGCGATCCGGCTCGTATGCGAAAGTTACGGCGTTTGAAGTCCGGGCCTTAAGTAGCAAAATTCTTTATAAGACTTTTGAAATTCAATCATACAAAGATACATAAACCATAGCTTGTCCACATAAGGGTACCAACATCAAAGCAAATATGGCTCATAAACGTGCTCGGATTTTTAAGAATAGAATTACCCCGAAGCTCATAACATATCATAACTTAGCCATATCTAAGACATGCCAAAAAGTTAAGGAGGGTAAACTTTACATACCTCGATTCCTTCCTAAGCTAATCCAAATCCAAGTCTCGGTTTCTCAAAATCTACAACAACGTCATTTGATATCAACATTAGCCATAAACATCGAAGAATTCAATTCCAAACCATCACTTATTCTGGTAAATTTGCAGCACTTCCCCTATAACGCAACAACCCCGAGATTTCAACTCGGCCAAATTCATCAACAACAATACCAACAAACATTCTAGGAACATCAACAATCAATTCAAAACGCATTCTAACATTAACTACACTTTTCTACATAATTCAACAACATCCCATTATATTCAATCCAACTATTTACATTCAAACCAACCTCCACATTCGTACGTTCAACTACTAATCCGAAAACCATTCAAACAATATTCAAGAACATTTTTAAACAATTCCCACAATATTTCATACGGCCCAAGCAACTTGCAACCTTACCCGAAACCCTTCAATTTCCATAGGAACATCAACAACACATTTTCTTCTTCCAAATTCATAAACTACATCAATAATCCGCATGTTAACAACATCATTTTCATCAATTCAAGAAACTACATTAAATTCACATTAGCTTCTAAAACAGCATATACGTTTTCCACTTCAACTTACATCATTAAGCTTTCATTATCATCATATAATCCACAACAACAACCAAAACACTAAATAAAATTAGTTCATCATATTCTACAAAATATAAACTACACGGCCAACTTCAACACGCAACATATCATGATTTCCATCTATTTTTACACACTACAACACATTCAAAACATCCATAACACAACTAATTCCAACCATTTAACCCACATAAAACAACCCCTTAATCCATAAATCTCAACAAAATAACACACTAGTTTATAACGCTATTTTCTCCGTTCTAATCCGTTAAAACTCTAATTAAACTTGTTAACAATGAAAAAAAGGGACCTTAGCCTTACCTTAAGTATGCAGCCAGCACGTCACCCTCTTCTTCTTGGCTGATTTTTAGCCCAAATTGAAGGCAACGCAACGTACAACACTTTTCTCTTCATGAGCTTCGCGATGGACTTAGATCAAAATTTGGTTTCTCTCTCTCTCCTCTCTCTCTCCATCTCTGAAAATTCTGGATGTTTTGGTCTGAAAATGAAGGAGAAAGCTGAAAATTTCACTTAAATGGCGTGGGTATTGGGCCTGACCCGACTTGGAATCGGGTTGGGCCGAATCCACACACACGACCTTTCTGCCTTAAAACGTCTATATCTTCTTATCCTGATCTCGCCTGTGAACCCACGACCTATGGTTCGAAAGCTATTTCAATTATCTACAACTTTCATTCAGGGAGTTTTCCTAATTTCCAAACTAATAATACCGTTTTAGCCCTCGAAGTCAGATCACCCAAAGACGTTTAAATCGTCCTCGAGGGCTTACACTCATTTTTAGCTTATGGGTCCTTCTTAGGAGTTGCTCAACTTCACATGTACTACTCATATATCTCTTCATATGTCCGTTATAAATCCCAACATGTGGGTCCCACCTTAACACACGGCCACTTTGGCCTTTTCATGAAATTTTTATTTCAACTTCTAGCCCCTAATTTTCCTTAATATTCCATACCAATAAAATTCATAAACAACTTATACATTACACCAAATCGAAAAATAGCCTTTTCCTTAACTTGTCGCAACTAACTTAAAATATTCCAACGTACAAAATACGGATATAACACTCTTCATAGTTCAACACATGAGAGGGATCGTGTTTATACAACCTCAACATCGAAATGTGAAACACCGGACGAACTACGGACATCTCAAATTGGTAATCTCAACCAAGGCTACCTTCCCAACTCTTCTCGGTAATCTCATAAGGACCAATGAAGGACTAAGCTTGCCCTTTCTGCCAAAACGCATTACCCCCTTCATAAACCTTGTCACCCACAGCAAATTCCAATTCCCTACGCCTCATGTCCATATAAGACTTTTGTCTACTCGAGCGGTCTTTAGTCGTTGCACAATAAGATTTACCTTTTCGATCGCCCATAAAATTGAATCGTAGACCCAACAACTCTACTTCCGTTGGTTCGAACCAACCAAGAGATCACAATGCCTCCCATAAAAAGCCTCATAAGGAGCCATCCGAATACTAACATACTATTATTGAAGCAATTCCACCAAAGGTAGGTGTTCATCCCAACTTCCTCCAAAATCGATTGCACAAGCACGCAACGTATCCTCCAAAGTTCGAATGGTTCTCTCTCGCTTGCCCGCCGCCTTGAGGATGAAAGGCAAGGTCAAAAATCACTCTAGTCACCTTCTTCTTGAAACGTCCGGGCCGAAATGAGGAATTGTCCCGATATGACGGATGTCGGAACACCATGCAACCTAACAATCTCCTTCAAATATACCTGGTATAATCGCAAAGATATGACGTTTTAAGAAAAAATGGGCGTACTGAGTCTATCCACGATCATCCAAATTGAATCATACTTGGCCCTTGTGCGAGGTAATCCCGCAACAAAGTCTATATTTATCATCTCCTATAATCTCAATGTTTTGAGCCAAGCCACCAGTGCCTTTGATGTTCAAGTGATCACATGTTGACACGCCTGTGCACTTAGCCACAAAGTTAGAAATATCAACCTTCATGCTCTTCCACCAAAGTGTTGCTTCAAATCCTTATACATTCCGGATCCCGGATGAACCGAATATTTAGAACTATGAGCTTCCATCATTAGTTCTTGTCGAAGACCATCAACATCAGAACACACAATCGTCCTTGCAGAGAACACTATCGCCGTAACAAAATGAAGTGTACTCACTCCTTCCACTCCATCTCTCACTTTGCCAAAAGTTCATCATCGTATTGCTTGATTTAATCCTTTCCACAATGTCGACCGTGATGGCGTGATTCCCACTAACTTCCATTTTCGCTCATCAAGTCCGACCCCAAGACTAGCAAGCCTTCGAATTTCCTTCCCATAGGGATTTACGTGCACGCAAATAAGCCAACGTGCCCATAGATTTCCCCGCTCAAAGCATCGCAACTACATTAGCTTTACCAGGATGATACAAAATGTTCAAGTCATAATCTTTCAACAACTCCAACCACCTCCTCTCCGTCGAGATTCAACTCGTTGTTCGTGATATGAACTCGTGATATTAAAAAACATCGCAATGCTCACCATACAAATAATGACGCTAAATTTTCAAAGCAAAAATTGTAAACTCCAAGTCATGTGTCGGCAATTCTTCTCATGCTTTTTCATCGCGATAAGCAATCACCTTGCCATTTTGTTAACACGCAACCCAAACCAATTAACATCACAATATACCACGTATCCAGTAAACCGTAAGGTAAAGTCAAAATAGGAGTCGAAAATTTTGTCTTAAGCAAACTCTTTTCACAAGCTTCTTAATTACTCAAAAACTTAGCAAGCCGCGTCAACTTAGTCAATGGCGAGGCAATAGATGAAAAACCTTCCACGAATTTCCTATAGTCATTTGCCAAACCCAAGAAACTACGAATTTCCGTTGCACTAGTGGGTCTAGGCCAATCCCTAACCGCTGAAATTTTCTGAGGGTCTACTTTAATGCCGTTACTACCACCACATGACCCAAGAAAGACATATGCGTAACTCACACTTGTAGAATTTTGCATGAAGCTTGTTCTCCTCCCGTTGTCAAGGTTATCCTCAAATGATTAGCATGGTCCTCACGATTCTTAGAGTACACCAAAATATCATCATAAACACAATAATGAATCGGTGTATGGCTTAAAACTCGATTCTCAAATCCATGAACGCAAATAGGCGCATTAGTCAAGCCAAATGACATGACTAGAAACTCAAAGTGCTCATAATGATGTCATTGAAGTCAAGTTGTCATATCCTTCTCTTTATCTTCAATTGATGATAAGAACTTTAGGTCAATCTTCGAAAAGAAACTTAGCACCCCGAAGTTAGTCAAACAAATCATCTATCCTAGGCAAATACTTATTCTTAATGGTCACTTTATTGACGGTAGTCAACACACATTCTCGTGGAACCATCCTTCTTCCTAACAAACAATTTTTAGCACCCTAGTTGGAACTCGGTTTAAAACCCTTATCTAACAAGTCCTTCAATTGATCCTTCAATTGCTAGCTCCACCGGAGCCATACGATAAGGTGGAATAGAAATAGTTGGGGGTGTTGATAACATCAATCCCAAAATCAATAACTCTATCGTGAGGAATACAAGATCTTCGAGAAATACCTTGCGATAATCATCATCGACTATGGGAATGTATGCCAATTGGGTACTACCGTTCATCAAGTAACCAAATGGTAAATACATTAGTAATCATCTTATGAGCTTTAATATAGTTAAATCTACCCTTAGGCCTAGCAATTTCACCCTCCCACACACACAAGAGCTCATTGGGAAAGGCGAAACGGCCCTTGTGGAGACAATCCACAAAACAACAACCAGAAAAATAATTACATCAAAATCCACCATCTCAAGTTCATACAAATCACCAGGTCTCACGACCGTTAATCACAACAACACAATTTCTATACGAGAGGTACATCGAACACCCGAAGGCGTATCAACGCAAAGGGTTCCAACAAAGTTCGGGTTTCATACCCATATCAAGAGAAAGAGTCACCTCTCTCGATTCCCACATCTCAAACCATACGCGAGCAACATCCTTCAACCGATACGAAGCAAGATAGCGCACGCATCCATTGCCTTCAATGTTTGGTCTCATCTAAAGTGTCAGTCATCCACCTCTCGTGACCCAAAGAAAGGTGACTTCAAGTCGAGGAATTGCTTAAGTCCGCCTCCACTAGAGATCCCACCCTCCACGGCACCGTCGAGCGGACCATCAAACATTTGAATAGCCGTTGCATAGTAATTGAAAGACGAAGGAATTGAGCGGCGCGCCGGAGGTGGTGCTCGATTTGATCATTTCCATTATCGCATTCGCGCCCAAGATTTCTGCTGACTTTCGGGGATGTTCGTTTACCATTTTTGGATCGCGATCGTAGTCATTTTTGAGCCTATTTAACGAGAATAACGATTAAAAGGACTTTAAGCTTGTACAAAGACACGAATTTAAGAATCTCCAACACCTATAAATGTCCCGGTAGTCTTTCGATTACGCAGCATTGAAAGGAAGACTCCACTGGGACTAACCTACGAAGACAAAAATAGGACACATTTAAACCATCTTTATACCAATCTTGTAACGCTTTAAATCTCCATTATTACATCCGATGTCATAAACAACATCGGAAGAACCTAAAGAACATAATAATTGAACCCGCCAGTTCAACATTTAACGCTTATACATTAAATGTAACAAATCATGAATGAATACATAAACTAAATCAGGGAAGTCTAATATCATAAATATATCAAACGCGACGATGATGCAGTTAACAAACTCAACAACTACCCACAAGAACGTATAGTTTCTAGGATAAAGAGGTAATACAAAATCTATCGGGACGCACCCAAAACTAATAATAAATGAACAAATAATAGGTGTCCCATGAATGAACGTGGGCTCGAAATAAGGAAGAATAGCAAGTCCTTCCTAAGCGCCCTATCACGAACCTCATTCTTTACCTAACATACCATAAAAAACAAGATGCTCGAGTACTTCGTACTTGGCATATTTGGGACAATGAGTAATATAAAAATAAAATATAATACCACATAAAGAAAATCAAAAGATAGTAAAAAAAGAACCGTCATTCCACTTTATGATTCTAATACCGTTTGTTGAAAAATATAAAGCCGTACAAAATCCATTAGATGCTTTAAATCGAGCATAAATAATCACCACCTAATAAAGAACATCACATCGCCTATATTGAACTCAATATCATAACATCTAATACACCGGAATATGGATTCACGATGGCTACTTTCCTCCCGAATAGCAAGGCAATTAATACACCCTGTGTAGCGAACCCTACTCTTCCTCCGAATGGCAAGGCAATTAATACACCAGGTAGCAAACCCTAAGTTTTCCTCCCGAATGGCAAGGCAATTAATACACTAGGATCCATAAAGGGCTACTCTTCCTCCCGAATAGCAAGGCAAACATAATAACAAGGTCCATGGCATGTGGCACACTCGTATTTGTCTCGATAGTCACACCATCATTTAACGTTAAAGTTCATTATGGCATTTCAAAAGAGTAATCCATTCCAATCAATATTTTGAAAACGTACAACTTCTTTACAAAGATTTTCATGTCCCAATTTATCAATGAGAATGTCGTTACCAATATTAACTAGCATTCATAAGCATCTCTCGTAGAAGAAAACGTTCATAATATCTCATACATATATATATGGTTTGTTACAATATAGGTTTAATGGATTTGTCCCCTCACACACATTAACCACCATTTAGACATGAATTAGGGGTTCAAGAAACATGAAAAGATTACTTTTCCTCCCATTCATTAAGGAATCCTTGAAGAAAATTTATACTTCCAACAGTAGTTTCAAAAGTGATTTTCAACCAAAAATAAGTTTTAAAAAAAAAGAGAGAGACATACAAATCACAACCAAAGAGTTCGTAAAAACCGAAGATAGTATGTTCAAAAGAGACATACATCCAAAATAAGGTTTTAAAAGGGAGATACCTTAATTTGTTAAAAAAGGTTTAACAAATCACTTTTCTAATGAAGAACACCCAAACCCTAGCTTGAATCACTTTGGGAAGAATTATGTTGTAAACCCTAGGTTTTGGTCATAAAATCATGTTAGAAAGGGATTAGGAACTTGCATTCAACCTAGAATCATGATATCACTTACCTTGTGTGGTTCTTGAGGCTTGGGACTTGTTCTTATTGACTTTAGGTAAATTTCGTGAATGGGGTCCGGGGAAATAAACCCCAAACCTTAAATATAATCGAAAACGCGTAAACTCGACTTTTTTGACCTAAATCGGACCCGTTACGCGATGGGTCGGTGATGCGGGACCATCGCGTAATGTTCCCTCAATACTCGGACTTGCGCGATCGGCTCGCGATGCGGGGCCATCGGCGCCCCCACGCGCCGAAAATGCGACGGGTGTCGGTTCCGCATGTTCGGTAAATGGACATAACTCCTTGTACGTAGCTCCGTTTGGGATGGGCGACTACCGTTAGAAAGATATTTCAAAGATATACAACTTTCATTGAGGAAGTGTTTCCAAATTCGTAACACATTTTCATAAAAATCGCCTAGAAGACAGACCTAACAAAACTTAGGAATTTAAGAGGCCTTAAGAACTTCACTAGTTGGTTTGGCTTCAAAACGACCATCTTCCACCCGAATTCATCAGGAATGGATTCATATCGATATAATATCATCTTAATACTAGATTTTTACACATTCACACCTAGTTCAAGTTTACGAAGTGTTACAACCTGCCTCCTTCACAACAGAGTTTCAGGTCATGTCAATCACTGCCAATTACAATATGCTCTTGGGAAGACCCTGGATTCACTCCACCGGTGCGGTGCCATCAAGTCTACACCAGGCCATAAAATTTGAATGGGCAAGGGCAGGAAATCGTAGTGGCAGCTAGGAGGGATATTTAGAAGCATCCTTACGACACCGTTTCCGTGATTGAAGGGAGTCCTTATTTCTCTAACTTTCATATAGTAGAATACGTGGGGACCACACATGCTGAAGAAGAGGTCTGCCAGCAATCTACAAAATGATCGCCTCTAGCATGCTGAGAAGTGGCTTTGAAACAGGAAAAGGTCTAGGAAGAATCCTCGAGGGGATAACAGAGCTTGTGCCAATCCTCAAGGAGAACTACCACTTTGATTTAGGGTATACCCCTAACTAAGACGAGCTCACGAGGGAAATTAAGAGAGAGCTCAAAACAAGGAATGTACCTAATCCAATCCCGGGTCTGTACCAGTCATTCCCCAGAAAGATGCCGATGCTGAATAAAGAGGAAGCTGGTGAAAGTCTCGAGTCGCTATTCTAAGAAGAGGAATGCTGCGCGGTCGTTAAAGAAAGTCAGGAGACACCCAACATACGCAGTCTGAGGCCAGAAGAATGCCTGAACCATTAGACATCTACCCCCTCTTGGCTCCTCGGTAGAGAGATGGATTTTCCCTTAAAAAACCCCTTTTGCTAAAAACAACGACATTAGCAAAGGCCCAAATGGTGGTTTTTTCTAAATTAGTTCGCAATGTTTAAAAACAGAAGTGGCCCACCGTTGTTCCGAACCAGGACCACAGTTGTAATCAATTACCATTTGAATTAATGAAAGCCTCGATCTATGCAAATCACTACTTTTACTAGTTAATAATAACTGTTTTTCTTATTAACTAGGTAATAACAACCGATAATTAGCCTAATTTTACTTCGCCTCACTTTTTCAGTAATAATCATAATAAAACAGCTAAAAATGTCATGACATGTCACGAAATGAACGAGGAAAGCACCCAGCAGGAGTACGAAGAGTACGGTGAATCGACAATGATGCCAGAAGGGGTGGTAGTAGAGTTGGAAGAGAAGAAGAAGCCAAATATGGATGAAATTGAGGTAATCAACCTCAGTGACGGAGAGGATGTCAAGGAGACACAAATCAGCACTCACTTAGGAGCCCCACAAAGGGAAGAGCTGGTAGATTTGTTGAAGGAATATATGGATGTCTTCCTTTGGTCATACACGGATATGCCAGGGCTAAGCACCGGATATGCCAGGGCTAAGCACTGAAATAGTGGCCTACATATTACCCATCAAGGAGGGTTTTGGCCCGGTCAAGCAAAAGATGCGAACATTCAAACCAGACATAAGTATCAGGATAAAGGATAAAGTGGAAAAACAGATCAAGTCAGGGATAGTGGAGGTAACATCCTATTCCACTTGGGTGGCCAACATAGTGCCCGTACCCAAGAAGGATGGAAAGATCCAAATCTGCGTGGACTATCGAGATCTCAACCGGACCAGTTCGACGGATAATTTCCCTCTCCCCAATATCCACATCCTGATAAAATAACTGCGTCAAGCATGAGCTGCAGTCGTTTGTGGACTGTTTCACAGGATACCACCAAATACTCATGAATAAAGAAGACGCCGAGAAGATAGCCTTTATTACCCCTTGGGGGGTCTACCATTACAGGGTAATGTCGTTCGGCCTCAAAAACACCGGCGCCATATATATGAGATCCATGACTACCCTACTCCATGATATGATGCATCAAGAGATTGAAGTCTATGTGGACGATGTCATCATAAAGTCAAAAGAAAGCTCGGAACACACTATACATTTGCGCAAGTTCTTCGACAGGCTTCGCAAATTTAATCTGAAGCTGAACCCTGCTCAATGCGCATTGGGAGTGCCTGGCAGTAAGTTGTTGGGATTCATAGTCAGCCTCAGGGGCATTGAACTGGATCCTACCAAAATCAAAGCGATTCAGGAATTTCCACTGCCCAAAACCAAGAAGGAGGTCATGAGTTTTTTGGGAAGGTTGAACTACATTGAGCGGTTCATAGCCCAGTCTACTGTGATCATGGAGCCAATCCTTAAATTACTCAAGAAAGATGGTGCCAAGAACTGGACGGAGGAATGCCAAGGGCCATTTGATAAAATCAAGAGATATCTCTCCAACCCCCCGTTCTGGTGCAACCCAGGCAAGAGAGTCCTCTCTTACTGTACATGTCGGTATCATAGAATGCTTTCGGTTATATGCTGGCCCAATATGATGAAGAAGGAAAAAAAGAACATGGCATATACTATTTGAGCAAGAAGTTTACATCCTGCGAGGCGCGGTACACGCTCGTAGAAAAGACCTGTTGTGCTCTGACTTGGATCACTCAGAAGTTGAGGCACTAACTATCGGTGTTCACCACCCACCTCATATCCCGAATGGATCCATTGAGATACATTTTCAGGCAACCAATGCCCGTGGGAAAGTTAGCTAAATGGCAGATGTTTCTAAGTGAATTCGACATCATGTACGTAGCACAAAAGGCGGTCAAAGGACAAGCCGTGGCCGACTTCCTGGCAGAAAGCCACGTCGACAATAAGCTTGAGTCTCTATGGACTTTCTTCCCAGATGAGGAGGTGCTAGCTATGGAGGAAGAGCCGAAATGTAACCATACACGGGTGAAGGTCAGTTTCTTTGACGGGGCAGTCAATTACAAAAGGTCAGGCATCGGTGTGGTGTTAATATCAGAGACAGGACAACACTATCCGATGGCCGCGAAGCTCAACTTCAGGTGTACTAACAATATGGCAGAGTACAAAGCATGTGTCCTCGGCCTCAGGAGGGCATTGAACATGAACATATCAGAGTTGTTGGTAATCAAGGACTTCGATTTGCTCATAAATCAAGTAAAAGAAAGTTGGGTGACTAAAAATGATAAGATACTCCCTTATATGAATCTAGTGCAAAGACTATGTTGGAGATTCAAGAACATCGATTTTAGGCATACTCCGAGAGCCCAAAATGAGTTCCCGGATGCATTGGCTACTATAGCCTCTAGGATCCAGCGCCCCGAGAGTACTCACATTGACCCTCTGGAGATCACAATAAGGGAAGAACAGGCTCACTGCGCCCACATCGGAGTCAAGCCAGATGGCCGATCGTGGTACACCGACATCAAGACATACTTGGAGAAGGAAGAATACCCCAGAGAGTTCAGCAAATCAGAGATAGACCATTAGAAGGATGGTTAATGGTTTTTTCCTGAACAAAGAAGTATTGTACAAAATGACACCTGACCTCGGCTTACTCAGGTGTGTGGATGCCGAAGAGGCTACAAAACTGTTGGGGGAGGTGCACGTAGGGGCATGCGGTCCTCATATGAATGAATTCATCCTTGCAAAGAAAATCCTAAGGATAGGCTACTAGTGGATGACCATGCAACATGATTCGTACAGAGATGCCATCAATGCCAGATACACGGGGATTTAATCAAAGTTCCTCCCACCGAGTTACATGCGTTGAGCTCACCATGGCCCTTCGTGACATGGGGGATGAACGTCGTAGGACTCATCGAGCCCCCAGCCTCCAATGGACATCGTTTCATTTTAGTCGCCATCAAATACTTTACTAAATGAGTGAAAGCCACTTCCCACAAGTCAGTGACCAATAAAGTTGTGGCTGACTTTGTTAAAATCAATCTGATATGCCGCTTTGGTGTACCGGAATCCATCATCACAGGAAATGGTGCCAATTTAAATAGTCATTTGATGAAGGACATTTGTGCACAATTCAAGATAACCCACAAGAACTCTACCGCCTACCGGCCACAGATGAATGGAGCCGTAGAGGCCGCCAACAAAAACATCAAAAGAATCTTGAGGAAGATGATCAACAACTACAGGGATTGACACGAACAACTGCCTTATGCCTTGTTGGGGTATCGAACGAGGACCCGCACTTCAACCGGGGCAACTCCATATCTCCTTGTCTATGGTAAAGATGCGGTCATACCTGCAGAAGTGGAAATCCTCTCGCTCCGGATCATCCAAGAGGCGGAACTGCAAGATGCAGAATGGGTTAGAAATCATTTTGAGCAACTGGCCATAATAGAGGAAAAGAGAATGGTGGCAGTATGCCATGGATAGCTATACAGACAAAGAATGTCTCGAGCCTTCAACAAGCGGGTTAGAACCCAACTTTTTCAGATCGGACAACTCATGCTCAAACGAGTTTTCCCTCACCAAGAGGAATATAAAGGGAAATTCGAGCCGAACTGGCTAGGGCTATACATGGTCAGGAAAATACTCTTAGGAGGAGCCGTAGTCCTAGACAAGATGGATGGAAAAGAGTGGCCTCATCAATGCATACGCGCTTAAGAGATACTACATTTAGGATGCCATTTGCTTGTAATCGAATTGTTATTTCCCTTTAATCATATCTTCTGCTTTTATTCGTACTAGAATAGGAGAAAAACAAATCATCTATGTAATGAACTACGCAATGACCTGACTTCCCCATGATGGGATACGTAGGCAGTCCATATCGGACCCGGTCGCTTTATTAGTAAAACTAGAACTCAATTACTTTGTCCCGAAGTATGTTTGACCTGAATTTCTATTGTGATAGGATACATAGGCTCTTTCGAGCTCAGTCGTCACAAAAAAAAAAAAAACTCAGAAGCCCTTAGAAAAACCCTAGAGGCTATAAAGCAAGATAGAAGTGACGAGAGCAAATTACAAGGACCGACACAAAGGCTGGCCAGTGCCAACCCCACACACAAGAGTAATTTTTGAGAGGATCTCAAAAATTCCTATCTAGAACAATCAATAGGGAGATAGCAAAATAAGACCCTACACTGGGGCAGAAGCCGCACAATGAGAAGTAGCAGGAGCCGCTCAAGGCAAACCCAAAACTGAAACATAATTTTCAAGAAAGGTCCTAGGATTCTCCCATCGAGTTTGAAAATCAGCAGTCATACCTCCCAGGGGATCCAGAAGGCCGCGCTCAAAGTCACATGTCATGACAAAAGATTTTTCAAAAAAAAAAAAAAAAAAAAAAAAAAAAAAATATATATATATATATAAATAATAACAAACATGCATATATAGAACAATGCGCTTTACCGATTTGTACTATAGATTTAAAAAACTATATTCTCGTTAGTGTGAGTACGCTCTAAAACCATCTCTAGAAATACCGAGGCCAAGAGGGTTCAGAAAGGACGCCAAGAGGAGCCACCAGACGGGAGGATAACTGTTACACCTCCCATTTTATTTCAAGTAGATTTTGGCTTATTGGCGGTGTATACCCTCGGTTCGGTAGTCCGCACCAGAGCGTTACTCACGAGATATTTTGCGTTGTATGTGTATAGGAATATAAGTAGGTATTCTTGAAACTACAAGGGAGTTAGAAGTGAAAGGAATCGAATCGGAGCAAAGCGAAACAGTTCAGGAAACTGCTGAAACCAGTCAGCATCGACGGCCACGTCGACGAGCCGTCGACTGGCACCGTCGACAGGGTTCAGAACTCAGACATTTCAGGTGGCGGTTCGATGGCCACGTCGACGGACCGTCGACACGTCGACGACCGTCGACCAGAGTCGTCAACCCGCGGACCTGAAAGTTTCAAGCCCTGTCTATAAATATAAGAACCCACATTTTATTTCATTATTTTCCATAAAAAGCAGATTCTATATCTCTCTAAAACCCTCCAAAAACCCTCCCTCTATTTTCACAACAATCTATACCAAAAAGCCAAGATTAAAGTCAAGAATTAAGAGATTCATACACTAGGAAGCCTACTAGGGTTTATGGAGAGTGAGGATTCCTTTGGCATGCAAGTGGAGGATTCCATTCTAATGGAGTAGGGTGACTCAAGGCTTGTCCCCAAGTGCTTAAGGTGAGTTTTATGTTTATTTCTTATTATTGAGAGCATTAAGGGTTTGAAGGACTTGGATTACGGAAGAAATAGAATATAGAGCTCAAAGGTGAAAGTAATAGTAATCTCAAATAGTAGTTGACATGAATCATGGTTCTTGATGTATTATGAATGGAATCTTGCTATAAATGATATTAAGAACATGGGAGAAGCATAATTGGAGGACGAATGCAATGTTGTATTATGATCATGGCTATGGATGCCCTTGAAATGGGAGTAGGAGAATTGAATGATATATAGTTGATGAAGATTGTGGATTATGCGATTATGAATGTTCTTACAAATGTTGGGAGTTGTTATATGGTATGGGGAAAGTTATAGAAACTAAGGAGATATTGCCCAATTTTCATTAGCCTTTGTTCAAATATACTTATGTTATCAATTATCTAAATTTTGTACGAATTCCCTTGAAGGTAGAATCGCAAGTTAGAGAGGCACGCGAGTGAACGATAGAAAGTTGAAGAGATACAAGGTATGTAAGGCTCGTCCTTTCTTTTATAAGGCATGATCCCGATGGCATGAATCCCCCTATCTCTCTATGACCTTCTTACATCCCATGAACTATGAGTCTATGTTAGATAGAGCTTCTTATGAGATAAAAGAATAAGATATATTATGAATATGATAAGGGTAAGGATGAACCAAAGTCTTGTGATTCTAAAGCTTATGATAAAATACTCTCACGATGTTCATGCTATGAATACGATATGCCATTTTACGAGGCTAATAACCATCATACGATTCCTTGATGTTCATTGTTGCTAAACCCACCTTATGATATTAATTCCTTCAAGGTGAGGTATGATGATCATGGATACTCCATACGGAAATCGGGGTTCTCGACCTTACGTCACCCCGATATAGTTTTAGATTATCTTCTAGTTCGAATGTATGTTTTATGAGATGTGTAGATGATGAGGTCACACCGTGCCTAGATGGCCGGATATGTCACCGCTAACGCGGGCTGCTTATGATCCCACCATGCCTAGATGGTCGGACATGTCACTGCTAATATGGGCTGCTTACGACACCACCGCGGCTGGAAGGCCGGACATGACCACTACTAGTGGGCGGCGTATGATGGTTACCCGGACGCAGGTTAACAACGAGGGTATATGTGGTATGATGATAAATGTGATATGACTAAAACGCGCACACGCTCTTAAAAGTTAAGCAGGTTATATATTCATCTCATGTCTTATGATTGTTCTATTATGCTCATTTTATTCATGCCTTACATACTCAGTACACTATTCGTACTGACGTCCCCTTTCTTTGGACGCTGTGTTCATGCCCACAGGTAGACAAGGAGGTTATCCAGAGTCGTAGGAGCTATCAGCAGACTTTGAGAGCACTCCATTATTCCGGAGGTGCCACTTATGATCATATTCTTTTGCGTATATATTTTGGGCACGACGGGGTCCTGTCCCGTCCTTATGTCTAGTACTCTAGTAGAGGCTCGTAGATACATACGTGTGGGTTGTTGGTGTCCCATGACGATGTCAGTGTACATTTTTGTATATCATTTTTGGTAACCGTACAGGCTTATGTTTATCTATGTGTAACCTTAGGGTATTTATATATGTATGTGTTCAGGTTGAGTATGATGACTAGTGATATGAGCGGTGCTCGGTAGTTAGCTCCGGGTACCCATCATGGCCCCTAGTCGGGTCGTGACAAAAGTGGTATCAGAGCAGTTCAGTCCTAGAAAGTGTCTACGAGCCGTGTTTAGCAGAGTCTTATTTATAGTGTGTAGTGCGACACTCTTATAAATGAGATCATGCGATAGAGCCATGTTATAAGAGTTTCCTCCTTCCTAATTGTGTGTTATGATTTCAGCTATGCCGATAAAGAGAAAAGCCACCGCCGCCCAGAATGGTAAGGCTATGACGGAAAGGCGGATAGAAAGGGAGCCGCCAACTAATGTAGAGGAAGGAGAATCACATAATGAGGCTCCATCAAACACCTCTCATACTCCGCCTATTGTAGAAGAACAAGAGGGGGCTTCAGCTCCAGCCCCTATGCCTCCAGTTCCTCCACCGGCTGCTTCGGGTCAACAAATGACCGAGGCTATTCATCTATTGATGCAGTTAGTTGCCGCTCAGGCACAGCGGCAGAGTACAGGTCCAAGTGATAGAGCAGTTAGTACTAGAGCCCGTGATTTTATGAGTTTAAATCCTCCGGAGTTTTTCGGGTCAAAGCCGGATAAAGACCCGCAAGGTTTTATTGATGAAATGTTGAGGACATTAAAAATTATTCATGCCTCCGAGACTGAATCGGTGGAGTTAGCATCTTATAGACTCCGGGATATGGCGGTCTTATGGTATAATAATTGGATATCCTCAAGAAAAGAGAATGTGCCTCCTCCAGTTTGGCAAGAATTTGTAGATGCCTTCATCCGCCACTATATACCACCCGAGGTTCGTCGAGCTAGAGCGGATAAATTCTTGAATTTGAAGCAAGAAAACATGAGTGTCCGGGAGTATAGCCTTCATTTTAACTCATTGGCTAGATATGCTCTGACTATGGTGGCCGACATGGGAGATAGAGTGCATAGGTTTGTGAGAGGCCTAGGGCCACATTTGTTTAAGGATTGCTTGATAGCTTCATTACAGGAGGGGATGGATATTTTCGGCATTCAGGCCCATGCCCAGAATCTAGAAGAGCAGCAACATCCGCAAAGGGGTGAGCGGGATATTGATAGAGGGCAAAGTAAGAGGGCCGCATCCATGGGTCCCGGTAGCGACTATAGAGGGATCGAGGCGGTCATATTTCGGATACTCGGTCGATCGACTAGTACACCTCCTCGGTTTGCAGGCAGGAGATTGGACCACCCCGCTCATTCAGGACAGGATCAGAGTTCGAGAGCCTCAGGTTCTCAGTTTGGGGTGATTATAGCCAGAGGAGACCACCGGTCCCATAATGTAGCCAGTGCAGAAAGTTGCATTCGGGTCTGTGTCGTCAAGGTACAGATGCTTGTTATGTTTGTGGACAGACTAGGCACGTGATGCGTGATTGTCCCTCGAGGTATGGTAGAGGTGGGGTTTAGCCCACAGGGTCAGCAGCTGGTTCTTCTTCTTCTGTGCGCCCGATAGGGCAGACTCCCCAGATTCCAGCAGGACGAGGTAGAGGCAGAGGGGGAGCGTCCAGTTCAGGTGGTACTCAGCCCCGTATTTATGCTTTGGCTGGACGATAGGATCTTGAGTCCTCTCCGGATGTGGTTACAGGTATATTGACTATATTCTCTCATGATGTTTATATGTTGATAGATTCGGGTTCAACGTTATCTTATATCGCTCCATATATTACTGGTCGTGTTGGGGTGAAACCCTAGCCAATTAAACCTTTTGAGGTGTCTACTCCGGTTGGTGATCCCGTGATAGCTAGACAAGTGTACAAGAGTTGTGTAATTGTGGTATGCGAACGCCAGACCAAAGTTGATTTAATCGAGCTAAAAATGTTAGATTTTGATGTGATTATGGGTATGGATTGGTTGGCCTCATGTTATGCCAATGTTGATTGTCGAACGAAAATAGTTCGATTCCAGTTTTCGAGAGAACCCGTGCTTGAATGGAAAGGTAATACAAAGAACTCCTAGAGGCAGGTTTATTTCCTACCTTAAGGCAAGGAAGATGATAGCTAAAGGCTATATTTATCACCTAGTTCGAGTTCATGATACCGAAGCAAAGCCACCGACTTTTCAATCCGTCCCGGTAGTGAATGAATTTCCAGATGTATTTCCAGATGAACTTCCAGGCCTTCCCCCGGAAAGAGAGATTGATTTTGCTATTGATGTATTGCCGGACACCAAGCCCATATCTATTCCTCCTTACCGAATGGCTCGGCGTAGATGTGAAAGAGTTGAAGGCTCAATTGAAAGATTTGCTTGAGAAGAGATTTATTAGGCCTAGATCGTCACCGTGGGGAGCACCTCTCCTATTTGTGTGAAAGAAAGACGGTTCCCTGCGGATGTGCATTGATTATAGACAATTGAACAAAGTGACGATTAAGAACAAATACCCGCTACTAAGAATTGATGATCTGTTTGATCGCCACGGCACAAGTGATTTTCCAAAATCAATCTAAGATCGGGTTATTACCAAGTGACGGTTAGAGAAGAAGATATTCCTAAATCAGCTTTTAGAACAAGGTATGGCCACTATGAATTTTGGGTAATGTCGTTTAGGTTGACGAATGCTCCGACAGTGTTTATGAACTTGATGAACAATGTATTCAGGCCACTCTTAGATCTGTTCGTGATTGTGTTCATTGACGATATTTTTGTTTACTCTCGGACGGAATCTGAACATGCCGACCATTTGCTTATTGTCCTTGGAATTCTTCGGACTCGAGAATTGTATGCAAAATTTTCAAAATGCGAGTTTTGGTTGAATTCTGTGACCTTTCTGGGCCATGTTATTTCAGCTGATGGCATTCGAGTTGATACTCAGAAAATTGAGGCAGTGAAGACTTGGCCAAGGCCTACAATGCCCACGGAAGTTCGTAGTTTTCTGGGATTGGCAGGTTATTATAGAAGATTTGTGGAAGGATTTTCTTCTATTTCAGCACCATTGACGAAGCTAACTCAGAAATCAGTGAAATTTCAATGGACTGATGCTTGTGAAAAAAGCGTTTCAAGAGTTAAAGAATAGATTGACTTCACTTCCGATCCGACACTCCCGAAGGACCGGACGATTATGTTGTGTATTGTGATACCTTTGGTGTTGGGTTAGGATGTGTATTGATGCAGCACGGTAAAGTCATTGCTTATGCTTCGAGGCAGTTGCGAAAACATGAAAAGAACTATCCAACTCATGATCTTGAATTGGCTGCGGTTATTCATGCACTAAAGATGTGGAGACATTACTTGTATGGTGTTCACGTTGATATTTATACGGATCACAAGAGTCTCCAATATATCTTCAAGCAGAAGCAGTTAAATCTTCGACAGAGACGGTGGTTGGAATTATTGAAAGATTATGATGTGAGTATTTTATACCACCCCGGAAAGGCGAATGTAGTGGCCGATGCACTTAGCCACAAATCAATGGGAAGTCTATATGAGATTCCTTCGGAGAAAAAATAATTAATCCGTGAGCTCTACCAGCTAGCCAGCCTTGGAGTTTGTCTAATTGATTCTGGCAGTGCAGGAGTTGGTATTCATAACCCAACTGTTTCATCCTTAGATATGGAGGGGAGAGAGCGCCAATATGAAGATCCTCAGTTGAGCCATTATAGATAAACATTTCATGAGAAAGAGAAATCTCCATTTGAAGTTTCTACAGATGGAGTTCTTAGGTACCAACACAGGCTATGTGTCCCAAATGTTGCAGGGCTACGTCATCAAATTCTAGAAGAAGTTCATTACTCCCGATATTCTATTCATCTAGGAGCGATAAAGATGTATCACGATCTTAGGCTAATGTATTGGTGGGATGGAATGAAAAAGGACATAGCAGAATTTGTAGCTCAGTGTCCAAACTGCCAACAAGTGAAGGTCGAGCATCAAAAGCCAGGAGGATTATTACAAGCAATGGAAATTCCAACTTGGAAATGGGAAGTGATAAACATGGATTTTATTGTGGGGTTACCTTGTTCCCGAAGCAAGTATGACTCCATATGGGTGGTCGTGGACAGACTCACGAAATCAACCCATTTTCTTCCAGTCAGAACCACATATTCAGCAGAAGATTATGCAAGATTGTATCTTAAGGAAGTTGTGAGACTTCATGGTGTTCCGTTATCTATTATCACAAATAGAGGAGCACAATTTACAGCTAAATTCTAGAAGTCTTTCCAAGAAGGTTTGGGTACTCAGGTAAAGCTTAGCACGGCGTTTCATCCGCAAACTGATGGACAAGCCGAACGCACTATTCAGACCTTGAAAGATATGTTACGAGCATGGGTACTAGATTTTGGTGCTAATTGGGATGATCACTTGCCTCTAATCGAGTTCGCATACGATAACAGTTACCATTCCGGTATCCGGACGGCCCCGTATGAAGCTCTCTATATGGAAGAAAGTGTAGATCCCCAATTGGTGGTTTGATGGAAACACAATTAATAGGTCCTAAGGTGATTCAAAAAGCGGTGGAAAAGGTCAAGGTCATCCGAGATTGATTGTTGACAGCCCAAAACCGCCAGAAATCCTATGCGGACAACCGTCGACGAGGTTTAGAATTTCAAGTGGGTGATTAGGTATTCCTGAAGGTATCACCGATGAAAGGGGTGATGAGATTTGGTAAGAAAGGCAAGTTGAGTCCTCGATATATTGGACCCTACAAAATTGTCCGCAAGGTGGGTCAAGTAGCTTATAAATTGGACTTACCCCTAGAACTTGAATCAGTCCATCCAGTTTTCCATGTCTCAATGCTCCAAAAATGTGTCGGAGATCCTACTAGGATCGTGTGGGTAGATGATGTTCAAGTGACAGAAAAACTAGTTTATGAAGAGGTACCTATGGCCATACTGGACAGACAAGTGCGGAGGCTTAGGAACAAAGAAGTAGCTTCAGTCAAAGTCTTATGGAGAAACAATAACCGAGAAGAAATGACTTGGGAAGCGAAAGAAAATATGAAGTCTAAGTACCCACACCTATTCCAACCCCTGGAAGAGATCCAAGGTGCAACCTCGATATTGTGAGGTATGTATGCTTTCTTTTCATGCTTTTGGTCGCGAGTGACCATAATTTATTGCTATCGTGTTATAGCCTTGTGCGTCATAGTTATTATGAGTCACAGATAGGATGGTAGCACCATGTTACAAATGTAGCAAAATTTTCGTAGAAGTGAGAACTTAACATTCGAGGACGAATGTTTTGAGAATGTTACACCTCCCATTTTATTTCAAGTAGATTTTGGCTTTGAAAATCATCCATTTTTCCATGTTGGCCGTGTGTGAAGTGTGGAGTTGGCCCACACAAATTTGTGGACAATTTTAATTGGTCCAACACTTGTGTGGGCCAAGGGACACATGTGCACTTCATATTATAGCACAAAAGATGACAACTAAGTCTTCATTCATTCATTCAACACTTAGAAAAAAATAAGAAGTTGAAGAACCACTGAAAAAGAGGCTCTCGGCCAAGAAGGAGAGAAAAAAACCAACTTCATTTCAAGCCTTGCTCCAAAAATATTTTGTTGGTGCAAACCCACTATTTTGAGGTCCCTAAGTAGCGTGGAAGTGTTGTTGGAGCGATCAACCCGCTAGTTTTCATTATTGCAAACCCTAGCCTATTGTGAAGTTGAAGGAAGAAAGGTAAGATTTGATTATGTTTTATGTGTTATAAAGGTTGTATGCATGTTGTAGTATGTTAAAATGGATGAATATCATGAAAAATAGTATGTTGGAAGTTGAGTTGTGTGTGTGTGTGAGGTTTGCCGTGTGAGGTGTGTGTGTGTTGTGTGGTATTGAAGTGATGAATTAAAGTTCTATATAGCATGTTGATGGTTGTAGTGTGAAGAAATGAATGAGAATCATCCATATGTATGTTGGTGTGTTGGCCGAAAATGGGTCATGGATATGACAAAGAACGAATTAATATCGCTTAATGTTTTAGTCGTCGTCGTTATGAATTCTATGTTGGAAATGAATGTTTAATGACTCAAATTGATGTTGTAATTGTTGCGGACTGATTTGGAGGTTATTGTACATTTAATGTAATTTGTATATTGATGAGAATAGCATTGTTAGAATGTGAATTGTGGATGCAAATCATGATTTGAAAATGAGGAATGTGTTAAAGTGAGGTTCTCGGGTTTGGGGACTGATTTCGGGTGAATTGGAGAAATTTTTGGATTGTTGGAAATGTTATATGAATTGCTTGGAATGTCTTTAAATATTGTTGGTATGGGTTCGGGTTAGTATTTGAATGTATAAGCGTCGATGTTGGCTTGAAGGTAAGCCGTTGAATTGAATTTATGAATGTTGTTGAATGATGGAAAAGAGAGTTATTATTGTTGTATTGCCTTCGGATTGGTTATTGATGTTGCTAGGTTGGTTGTTGTTGTTGTTGTTGATTGATTTGGCCGAGTTAAATTCTCGGGGTGGTCTATTCACAGGGGAAATGCTGCCCAAATTTCTGTAGAATTAAGGGCTAAATTGGAATTAAATGCCAAAATGTCTATAGCTAATGTTTAGCATATTATGACTTGTTTGTAGATCTTGGGCAGCCCGAGACGTAAGTTGGATTTAGCTTGAGTTTGGATTATCTTGGAGAGCGTTTGAGGTATGTAAAGCTCAACCTTCCTTCTTTGGCATGCCTTAGTTACTAGGCTATGACACGAGCCTCGAGGAAACTCTATTCTCGCAATCCGAGCATGTCTATGATACGCATTTGTTTCTTGATATTCATATGTTGATGTTATGAAATATTGATCCTATGTCCTTGGAATTATTGATTTGTAAAGGTTGCATGAAAGTTTGGTTTTTAAAGAGTTTATTCTTTAACGATTCTAAAACTACAAACGCCCATAACTTTCACGAAAAAGCTCGGATTGCTTTGAGATTTTCGTAGAAGGTTGTATGATGTAGGATGAGTATGTTTTCCATAGGCGGGCCCAGCTCGGGTCTACACTCGTCCGTGGGTCCCGCGACGTTCCTTTATGTAATTTCGACAACTTTTGAAAGAAAATGTTGTAATTATTATTCCGATTTCAAATATGACTATTTTACTTATCTTTTGGATTTATGACAATGATTTTATGCATATGATTCCTCACGACTCCGCTCGTGCATTACGTTATATCTTTCGCCGAGTCCGGGCCGGTTACGTTGTCGTGCGCACTTTGTTATACTCCGGTGTTATCTTGTGTTTATGGTTCACCGAGCCCTCGCTCGAGGGCCGGGTTCCGCTATATTTGGTGTTATCTTGTGTATGGCGTTATCTTGTGTTGTGATATGTGACGGGGATACGGAGATTTGAAACTTTACGGTGTTATCTTGTGTTATGGCGCCATCGACGGGCGGGCGACCATATTTTACGTGCCTATGCATGATTTATATTTTGAAAGTAACATTTTGATATTTTGAAATGCATTTACTTTACATACCTCTATTTCGATTATGACTCGGATTTGTATACTACATTTTACGCTTTGCATACTCGGTACATATTTCGTGCGACCCCCTTTCTTCGGGGGTGCGTTTCATGCCGCGGTACGGACGCACGGTTTGGTGATCCACCGTTTAGGACACCTTTTCTGCCGTTTGGAGTGCTCCCCTTTTTCGGAGCCATATTTTGGTATATATTCGTTCGTTGCATTTGTATATATTTGTTCGGGGGTACGGCGGGGCCACTGTCCGTCATATGATTACGTTTGTCTGTTTAGAGGTACGTGGACATGTATGTGGGTTATGCCCATTACGTACGGTTGTGTTTGTATATATATGTTACGGGCGATCCCGTTCGCCGTGGCGACCTCGTCGGCTTGCATTTGTATATGTTTTGGGCCGTTGCGCCATTTGATAGCCTTGTCGGCTTCTGATATATATATATGGTTGTGTTTGAGATGTGTCTGAGACAGTTTGATATAATCTGAGACAGCGTTTGATATTTATGTCTGTATAAGCCATACGTTTGCGACTCGGGTTTGTGATTGTGTTTGGGTGCCCAATTCGGGCACTAGTCACGGCCTACGGGTTTGGGTCGTGACAGAAGTGGTATCAGAGCGGTTCATCCTCGGAATGTCCACAGACTGTGTCTAGTAGAGTCTTGTTTATCGGTGTGTTGTGCACCACATCTATAAACAGGAGGCTACAGGACATTTAGGATGTTGTCTTTCTTCCTGATCTTAGATCGTGCGATAGAGCTGTGTTATCAGGATGACTCTTTTCTGACGAAATGTTATGTTTTCAGCGATGCCTCCGAGGAAGGCCACAGCTGCCCAGAAGGGCAAGTCTACAGCGGCGGTGAGACCGGCCGAGCCGGATGACTACTAGGGCTCGTGCCCGGTTGAGCCGGATATTGTGCCTCCGACGGCTAGTTGCGCTGCGCGCCGCCGGTATCGGAGGGATTTGGAGCGACCACGGCTACTGCGGCACGCACGGGCGGCTCCACCCCGGCTCCGCGGCACCGGTGCACATGCCTCCGGCCCCCGGCCCGGGGGCGGATGATGGGACCTTACGAGAGGCGGTCCGGTTGTTGACTCGGTTGGTAGCGGGGGCGAGGTCCACGGACGAGGGAGCGAGGGGGATCGTGTAGACGGGCGCGATAGTCGGAGGGGCCGTGATTTTCTACTTTGTGGGCCACCGAGTTCTTCGGGTCAAAGCCCGCGAGAGGACCCTCGTGAGTTCATCCGACGGATGCGGCGTACCTGCGATTGATTAGTGCTTCGAGACGAGTCGGTTGAGATGGCGTCATACCGGTTGCACGATGTAGCGACTAGCGGTATGAGTCGTGGATGCTTGTCCGAGAGGCGAGGGTGCCCCTCCGGCCGTATGGGGCGAGTTTACAGAGGCCTTTCTGGCCCATTTTCTGCCTCAGGTACGGCGAGCCGGTGGACGATTCTGTTGTTAAAGCGAGAGGGCGGTTTCCCGATCGGGATTACAGTTTAGAGTTCGATTCGCTGGCCAGATATGCGCCTACATATGTTGCTGACATGACTGACCGGATGCACCGATATATAGTGGGGCTGGACCAGTACATGATTGATAGTTGTTTGGTGATGGCGGCCCAGCCAGGTATGGATATTGCCCGCATACAGGCCCGTACGCCCGGGGTATGGAGGACGGCGCGAGAGGGCGCCGGCTGATAGGGTTGATGACGGGGGCCGGCCCAAGAGGGCTAGATCGTGCGGGTATTCGGGGATTTTCGAGCGAGCGGCCTCGGCGGCGGCGAGCGAGATATCCTCCCCGGCCGGCACGGGGCACACCCCGCGGTTTCCGGCGGGAGATCGAGAGGTGCGGGTTATTCGGGGGCGGGCGAGCGAGCTCCGGGTTTTCGAGGCTCACGGTTGGACGGAGAGGCTCCCGGCGGTCGGATGAGACCACCCGGACCTCCGTGTTCCCCTTTGTGGGAGACGGCACCCTGGAGAGTGTTTCGTGCCACGGGTGCGTGCTTTTACTTGCGGCCGTCGGGGCCATCGATGAGAGATTGTCGGTTAGAGGTGGTGCGGGCGGCGCGGCTCGGTCTACCGGCTCAGCCGGTGGTTCATCTTCATCCTCGGTATCTATGCGCCTGCGGGGCGAGGTATGCCGGCATCAGCGGGCCGAGGCAGGGGTCGTGGTGGAGTTCTGGTTCTAGCGGTCCTTCGAACCGCATTTATGCATTAGCCGGCCGACGGGGACCGGGAGGCGTCGCCTAATGTCGTCACGGGTATATTCTTGGTTTTCTCTCGAGATGTGTATGCAACGATTGATCCTGGTTCTACATTATCATATATTTCTCCCCTTGTTGCTAATAAAATTGGGATAGAATGCGAGCGATAGAGCCCTTTGAGGTAGCTACACCGGTAGGGGATTACGGTTATAGCCGATCGGTTTATAGAGATTGTTCGGTGATTATACGTGCGTTTGTACTAAGGCCGATTTGGTAGAGTTAGATATGACTGAGTTCGATGTGATTATGGGTATGGATTGGCTAGCTTCTTGTTATGCTAATGTTGATTGTCAAAAGAAGATAGTCCGTTTCCAGTTTCCAGGGGAACCAGTTATAGAATGGGCAGGTAATACAGCATCGCCGAGGGGTAAGTTTATTTCATACCTCAAGGCAAGAAAAATGATCAGAAAGGGGTATATTTATCATCTGGTCCGTGTCCATGATTTAGAGGCAGAGGCACCGACTCTTCAGTCAGTCCCAGTGGTTAATGAATTCTTAGATGTATTCCCAGATGAGCTTCCAGGTCTTCCCCCCGAGCGGGAGATAGAGTTTGCTATTGATTTGTTGCCAGATACTCAGCCTATCTCTATTCCTCCGTACGGAATGGCACCTGCGAAATTGAAAGAATTGAAAGAGCGGTGAGAGATTTATTAGAGAAGGGCTTTATTAGGCCCGATACATCACCACAGGGAGCGCGGGTATTGTTTGTGAGAAAGAAGGATGGATCGCTGCGGATGTGCATTGATTACGGCGGTGAATAAGGTAACCATCAAGAATAAATATCCCCTCCCCGGGATTGATGATTTGTTTGATCGGTTGCGGGGTGCCGGGTGTTTCTCGAAGATAGACTGCGGTCGAGCTATCATCGAGTACGGGTACGAGAGGCGATATTCCCAAGACGGCATTCGGGACCCGATATGGGCACTATGAATTCGAGTGATGTCTTTTTGGGCGACTAATGCCCCAGCAGTATTTATGGACCTGATGAATCGGGTATTCCGACCGTTCTTAGATATGTTCGTGATTGTGTTTATCGATGATATTCTGGTTTATTCTCGATCAGAAGCAGAACATGCAGATCATTTGAGGACGGTACTTGGCACACTTCGGCACCAAAGGCATATGCTAAATTTTCTAAGTGTGAATTACGGTGACTTCGGTGGCATTTACGGGGCATATTATTGGGGGCGATGGCATCGGGTGGATACCCGAAGATTGAGGCCGTAAAGAATTGGCCTAGGCCTACGACGCCGGCGAGGTGCGTAGCTTTTACGGGATTGGCCGGTTATTACGGGAGATTCGTAGAGAAATTTGCTTCGATTTCGGCGCCTTTGACAAGGTGACTCGAAGGGAGCTAAGTTCCGGTGGTCGATGCTTGTGAGCGTAGCTTCCGATTCTTTGAAAGAGAAGTTGACTACGGCTCCGGTCCGACTCTTCCCGAGGGTCCGGATGGGTATGTGATTTATTGTGATGCCTCGGTATTGGTTTGGGGTGTGTGTTGATGCGGCACGGCGGGGTGATAGCTTATGCTTCCCGGCGGCTCGGAAAACATGAAAAAATTATCCTACTCACGATTTGGAGCTAGCCGCGGTTATTCATGCTTTGAAGATGTGGAGACATTATTTATATGGTGTTCACGTTGATATTTATACAGATCATAAGAGCCTCCAATACATCTTTAAACAGAAGGAGTTGAACTTGCGGCAGAGAAGGTGGTTAGAGTTGCTGAAAGATTATGATGTGGATATTCTCTACCATCCGGGGAAAGCTAATGTTGTGGCGGATGCACTTAGTCGCAAGTCTATGGGCGCCTAGCGGATGTGCCATCGAGAGAGGAAAGCAATGGTTCGCGATATCATCGGTTGGCTAGTCTTGGAGTTCGTTTGGGCGATTACGGAGATGTTGGGGTTTTGTTCGAGGTATTGCTTTGAATCCTCTATTACGAGAAGATATTAAGCGGCATCGGTATGAGGATCCTATTCGGCACGGTACGGAGATGCGGCGCCCTTGAGAAGGAAAAGACCCCGTTCGAGATTACATCCGATGGAGTATTATTACACGGGGCGGTTATGTGTGTACACGACGTTGCGGGGTTGCGGCGACGGGTTATGGGCGAGGCACATTATGCCGTTATTCGTTCACCCGGGGTCGACGAAGATGTATCATGATCTCGGATGCTTATATTGGTGGGATGGTATGAAAAGAGATATAGCGAGTTCGTCGCTCGGTGTCCGAATTGCCGGCGGGTTAAGATTGAGCACCGAAGCCCGGTGGGCTATTGCGGGAGATGGAGATACCGACGTGGAAGTGGGAGATCATTAATATGGATTTTATTACGGTTTACCTCGCACTCCACGGAGGTATGATTCCATTTGGGTTATTGTTGATCGGTGACAAAATCGCCCATTTTCTTCGGTCGGACTACCTACTCGGTGAGGATTATGCCGGGCTATATATTAAGGAGATTGTGCGACTTCACGGAGTTCCTATATCTATTATCTCCGACGAGAGGTGCCCGGTTCACGGCTAATTTTGGAGATCCTTTCGGGCGGGGATTGGGGACGCGGGTGAGTCTCGGTCGACATTCCATCCCCGGTCGACGGACGGACGGCCGAGCGCACTATTCGGACATTAGAAGATATGTTGCGGGCTGTGTTATTGATTTCGAGAGGTAGGCGGGATGACCATTTGCCGCTTGTTGAATTTGCTTATAATAACGACTACCACTCCGGTATTCGGATGGCACCGTACGAGGCGTTGTATGGCAGAAAATGTAGGTCACCGATCGGTTGGTTTGATGTTGGGGAGACTGAGTTGATTGGCCCAGATGTGGTCCAGCAGGCAGTGGATAAGGTGAAACTCATTCGGGAGCGGTTGTTAGCGGCTCAGAGTCGACAGAAATCATATGCAGATAATCGCCGTCGACATTTAGAGTTTCGGATTGGTGATTGGGTTTCTTAAAGTGTCACCTATGAAAGGTGTTATGAGATTCGGCAAGAAAGGAAAGCTCAGTCCGAGATATATTGGGCCTTATCAGATTGTTCGTAAAATAGGCAAGGTTGCCTATGAGTTAGATCTGCCAGCTGATTTGGGAGCGGTACACCCGGTATTTCATGTTTCTATGCTTCGTAAATGTATTGGTGACCCTTCCAGAGTATTTCTGTAGATGATATTCGAGGTCACGGAGGAGCTATCTTATGAGGAGCGACCTATAGCCATATTGGATCGTCAGGTAAGAAAGTTGCGGAATAAAGATGTGGCTTCTGTTAAAGTGTTGTGGCGGAATAATAACCGGGAGGAAGTGACCTGGGAAGCTGAGGAGCAGATGAAGAAGAAGTATCCTCACTTGTTTCCGGTACCTACAGGTAATCCAAATTCTTTACTTGACTATGTTGTTTGATAAATGAATGGTTGATCAATGAATGAATTGTTGTGATAGTTGAAAAAAAGGGAAACTCCCCCAAATTGTTGTATGACCCGTAAGGTTAATCTAACATTCGAGGACGAATGTTCTAAAGGGGGGGAGGATGTTATATCCCGCATTTTTGTACATTGGAACAATCCGGATTAATTATGATAAGTTAAGGACAAAACTATTTCGGGATGCAAAGTCGAGACTTTTGATCTTCGATTTTATTTTGAGTCATAAGTTGTTCATGAATTTGTTGGTATGGAACAATTAGGAAAATTTGGGACCAAAATTGAATTAATGGAAGTTGAAAATCATCATTTTTCCATGTTTGGCCGTGTGAAGTGTGGGATGGTTGGCCCACACAATTTGTGTTCAATTTTAATTGGTCCAACACATTGTGTGGGCCAAGGGACACATGTGCAAGTCTTGCATATATAGAAAAAGATGACTTCTAAGTCATCTTTATCATTCAACACTTAGAAAAAAAAAAAAGAAGTTGAAGAACCCACAAAAGAGAGCTCTCGGCCAAGAGAGAGGAAAAATCAACTTCATTCAAGCCTTCCAAAATTATTTTGTTGATGCAAACCCACTATTTTGAGGTCCCTAAGTAGCGTGGAAGTGTCGTTGGAGCGATCAACCCGCTAGTTTTCATTATTGCAAACCCTAGCCTATTGTGAAGTTGAAGGAAGAAAGGTAAGATTTGATGTTATAAAGGTTGTATGCATGTTGTAGTATGTTAAAATGGATGAAAATCATGAAAAATAGTATGTTGGAATTTGAGTTGTGTGTGTAGTTTAGCCGTGTGAAGTGTGTGTGTGTTGTGTTGTATTGAAGCAATGAATTAAAGTTTATTAGCATGTTGTGATTGTTGTAGTGTGAAGAAATGAATGAGAATCATCCATATATGTATGTTGGTGTGTTGGCCGAAAATGGGTCATGGCCATTTATGACAAAGAAATGAATTAATATCGCTTAATGTTTTAGTCGTCGTCGTTATGAATTCTATGTTGGAAATGAATGTTTAATGACTCAAATTGATGTTGTAATTGTTGCGGACTGATTTGGAGGTTATTGTACATTTAATGTAATTTGTATATTGATGAGAATAGCATTGTTAGAATGTGAATTGTGGATGCAAATCATGATTTGAAAATGAGGAATGTGTTAAAGTGAGGTTCTCGGGTTTGGGGACTGATTTCGGGTGAATTGGAGAAATTGTTGGATTGTTGGAAATGTTGTATGAATTGCTTGGAATGTCTTTAAATATTGTTGGTATGGGTTCGGGTTAGTATTTGAATGTATAAGCGTCGATGTTGGCTTGAAGGTAAGCCGTTGAATTGAATTTATGAATGTTGTTGAATGATGGAAAAGAGAGTTATTATTGTTGTATTGCCTTCCGGATTGGTTATTGATGTTGCTAGGTTGGTTGTTGTTGTTGTTGTTGATTGATTTGGCCGAGTTAAATTCTCGGGGTGGCCTATTTACGGGGGAAATCTTTGCCCAAATTTACGTAGAATTAAGGGCTAAATTGGAATTAAATGCCCAAAATGTCTATAGCTAATGTTTGGCATATTATGACTTGTTTGTAGATCTTGGGCAGCCCGAGACGTAGGTTGGATTTAGCTTGAGTTTGGATTATCTTGGAGAGCGTTCGAGGTATGTAAAGCTCAACCTTCTTTCTTTGGCATGCCTTAGTTAAAATAGGCTATGACACGAGCCTCGAGGAAACTCTATTCTCGCAATCCGAGCATGTCTATGATACGCATTTGTTTCTTGATATTCATATGTTGATGTTATGAAATATTGATCCTATGTCCTTGGAATTATTGATTTGTAAAGGTTGCATGAAAGTTGTTTTTTTTAAAGAGTTTATTCTTTAACGATTCTAAAACTACAAACGCCCATAACTTTCACAGAAAAGCTCGGATTGCTTTGAGATTTTCGTAGAAGGTTGTATGATGTAGGATGAGTATGTTTTCCATAGGCGGGCCCAGCTCGGGTCTACACTCGTCCGTGGGTCCCGCGACGTTCCTTTATGTAATTTCGACAACTTTTGAAAGAAAATGTTGTAATTATTATTCCGATTTCAAATATGACTATTTTACTTATCTTTTGGATTTATGACAATGATTTTATGCATATGATTCCTCACGACTCCGCTCGTGCATTACGTTATATCTTTCGCCGAGTCCGGGCCGGTTACGTTGTCGTGCGCACTTTGTTATACTCCGGTGTTATCTTGTGTTTATGGTTCACCGAGCTCCTCGCTCGAGGGCGGGTTCCGCTTATATTTGGTGTTATCTTGTGTATGGCGTTATCTTGTGTTGATATGTGACGGGGATACGGAGATTTGAAACTTTTACGGTGTTATCTTGTGTTATGGCGCCATCGACGGGCGGGCGACCATATTTTACTGTGCCTATGCATGATTTATATTTTGAAAGTAACATTTTGATATTTTGGAAATGCATTTACTTTTCATACTACCTCTATTTCGATTATGACTCGGATTTGTATACTACATTTTACGCTTTGCATACTCGGTACATATTTCGTGCGACCCCCTTTCTTCGGGGGGCTGCGTTTCATGCCCGCGGTACGGACGCACGGTTTGGTGATCCACCTGTTTAGGACACCCTTTTTCTGCTGTTGGAGTGCTCCCCTTATTCCGGAGCCATATTTTGGTATATATTCGTTCGTTGCATTTGTATATATTTGTTCAGGGGTACGGCGGGGCCCTGTCCCGTCATATGATTCCGTTTGTCTGTTTAGAGGTCTGTGGACATGTATGTGGGTTATGCCCATTCCGTACGATTGTGTTTGTATATATATGTTACGGGCGATCCCATTCGCCGTGGCAGCCTCGTCGGCTTGCATTTGTATATGTTTTGGGCCGTTGCGCCATTTGATAGCCTTGTCGGCTTCTGATATATATACGGTTGTGTTTGAGATGTGTTTGAGACAGTTTGATATAATACGAGACGGCGTTTGATACCCACATTTTATTTCATTATTTTCCACATAAAAAGTAGATTCTATATCTCTCTAGAACCTTCAAAAATCCTCCCTCTATTTTCCCAACAATCTATACCAAAAAGCCAAGATCAAAGTCAAGAATTAAGAGATTCATATACTAGGAAGCCTACTAGGGTTTGTGGAGAGTTAGGATTCCTTTGGCATATAAGTGGAGGATTCCATTCTAATGGAGTAGGGTGACTCAAGGCTTGTCCCCAAGTGCTTAAGGTGAGTTCTATGTTTATTTCCTATTATTGAGAGCATTGAGGGGTTGAAGGACTTGGATTATGGAAGAAATAGAATATAGAGCTCAAAGGTGAAAGTAATAGTAATCTCAAATAGTAGTTGACATGAATCATGGCTCTTGATGTATTATGAATGGAATCTTGCTATAAATGATATTAAGAACATGGGAGAAACATAATAGGAGGACGAATGCAATGTTGTATTATGATCATGGCTATGGATGCCCTTGAAATGGAAGTGAGAGAATTGAATGATTTATGGTTGATGAAGATTATGGATTATGGGATTATGAATGTTATTATAAATGTTGGGAGTTGTTATATGGTACGGGGAAAGTTGTAGAAACTAAGGAGATATTGCCCAATTTTCATTAGCCTTAGTTCAAATATGCTTATGTTATCAATTATCTAAATTTTGTATGGCCCTTGAAGGTAGAATCGCAAGTTAGAGAGGCACGCGAGTGAACGATAGAAAGTTGAAGAGATACAAGGTATGTAAGGCTCGTCCTTTCTTTTCTAAGGCATGATCCCGATGGCATGAATCCCCCTATCTCTCCATGACCTTCTTACATCCCATGAACTATGAGTCTATGTTAGATAGAGCCTTTCCTCTATGAGATAAAAAGAATAAGATATATTATGAATATGATAAAGGTAAAGATGAACCAAAGTTGTGATTCTAAAGCTTATGATACAATACTCTGACGATGTTCATGCTATGAATACGATATGCTATTTTATGAGGCTAATGACCATCATACGATTCCTTGATGTTCATTGTTGCTAAACCCACCTTATGATATTAATTCCTTCAGGGTGAGGTATGATGATCATGGATACGCCATACGGAAATCGAGGGTTCTCGACCTTACGTCACCCCGATAGAGTTTTAGATTATCTTCTAGTTCGAATGTATGTTTTATGAGATATGTACGATGATGAGGTTACACCGTGCCTAGATGGCTAGACATGTCACCCCTAACACGGGCGGCTTATGATCCCACCGTGCCTAAATGGCCAGACATGTCATCGTCACTTCGAAATTATCTTTAATTATAACACCATCGTTATTTTTGAAGGCTCAAACATGACCACCACTTGTGGGCGGCGTATGATGGTTACCCGGATGCTGGTTAACGACGAGGGTATATGTGGTATGATGATAAATGTGAGATGACTAAAACGCGCACACACTCTTAAAAGTTAAGCAGGTTATATATTCATCTCTTGTCTTATGCTCATTTTATTCATGCCTTACATACTCGCATTACGGTTCATACCGACGTCCCCTTTTGAATGTATGGAGCAAAGCGTGTTCATGCCCACAGTTCAAGGAGGTGATCCATAGTCGTAGGAGCTATCAAATAGGATTTGAGAGCACTCCATTATTCCGAGAGGTGCACAAATTATTATTATATTCTTTTTAGTATATATTTTCTTGTATGACGGGGTCTGATGTCTAGTAATCTCTAAAGAGGCTCGAGATACATACGTGTGGTTGTTGGTGTCCCATGACAATGTCGTTGTACATTTTTGTATACCATTTTCTAACCGTACATTTAGTCCATGTTTATCTATGTGTAGCCTTGGGGTATTTATATATGTACGTGTTCACTAAATTAGTATGATGACTAGTGATATAAGCTTGCTCGTTAGTAAGGTTTGCTCCACCCGTCCCGTGCCCTAGTTGGTCGTGACAATAACAACGCTACTCATAAACCAACTTTAGGAAACTACAATTTTTACCGTAAAAGGATGCCTTTTGACAGAAAGTACGTAACTATAAAGGCCAAGTCTAGCAAGAATAACTCGTTTGACTATCATATACACCACAAGCCAATGGGAAAGGGTACGTTCGACCAAAAGGGTAAGAAATGAACGAGCCTAAAGGCACATTCGACCAGAAGGGTCGCACAAGAACAAGAGACAAAGACATATCCGTCCGAGAGGGTCAAAATGACAAAAAGCAAAGGGGCATATCTGGCCATTAGGGTCAACAACCAACACAACGGACGAAAGAAAGATTGTCCAGCCAAAAGGGGCCATATCTATCATTTTCTTTTTTTACTTTCTGCTACCGCGAAGGCCATAGCAAGTTTACTTTCTGCTGCCGCGAGGGCCATACTGAGAGGGCCATAACACGTTTACTTTTTGCTGCCGAGAGGGCCATTGCACATTTATTTTTTGTTGTCGAGAGGACCTTGCCGAGAGGGCCATTGCACGTTTACTTTCTACTACCGAAAGGGCCATGTCAAGAGAGCCATTGAATATTTACTTTCTGCTGCCGAGAGGGCCATGCTGAGAGGGCCATTCATTCATACTGCCGAGAGGGCCATTCATTCATTCATACTGCCGAAAGGGTCATTCATTCATTCATACTGCCGAGAGGGCCTTTCATTCATTCATATGCCGAGAGGGCCATTCATTCATTCATTCAACTCGTCGAGAATGGGCCATTTTACTTCCCTGCTACCAAGAGGGACATTCATACAAATGTCATAAAGATATATATATATATATATTATAATTTCGGAAGCATGAAAGTAAGCCTCCGAGATAGGCCAACCGCTTGAACCGTATATATATATAAATGCGCATCAAACGTGGAGCTTTTTCTTATGCAACCGGTCAAGCTAGGGTGCCCACGAGAGTCAAGCTCTCCGGCAGTCACTTATGAGAAGCATCCAATCCCGTGAACAAATCACCATCTATATATATAAAAAAAAAAAAAAAATCGCGACCGGTCGGGTACACACCGGTAAAATATAATGGTATTCCCGCAAAATAAAAGGGTGCTTTTCTCCAGCAAGTCGAACTACATGCGTCCTGATTCCTAGAGACCAGGTATATATAGGAAGACTCAAACCAAGAGTTGGCTGCACTCTAACCGCTGTCCAAGGAAACCCTGATCACAACACCGGGAGTCCCAAGATTTTTCCTGCTCAATCACTCATATACCCCGAGATATGTAGGAAACCCGAAAGCTAGGGTCCGGCCACACATGTGTTAATTGCTTGTAATTTGAGGGCAAGATGAGTCGGGTCCATAAAAAATTAGGGTTAGTCGAATTTCGTTGCTTGGGATGGTCCCGCCATCCCCGAACACCGAAGGGGCAGTTGTTGACACCTAATTTTTGACCTCCCGCAATTTATTTTAAGAGCTCAGAGTCCTTGGACAATAAATAAAATCAGCTGTGCACCCTAAAGGGTCTAGGTAATTTTTATGAAATTATTTGGGATAATATTTCACCTTTTTAAATTGATAAAGAAATCTCCAGCGTAATTTTAAATTTTCTGGAAATTGGTGATATTCAAGAATATTTTTATTGAAATTAATCAAAAGGGGAAGAAAACCCTTTTTGGATAATTATTTGTTTAATAAATTAAATCAGGGAAATTAGATTAATGAGTGATTTTATTCAATTTTTGTTACACCTCGGAAAATTTCCCGTTAACGTGCAGTGCATAAACTAACAAAGAGCATGATGTATACGATGTTTTGATAAGTAAGAAATAGCATTTGATGACCCTAAACGAGATTTCAAAGACATATAAGGTAAGGAAAGAAAGTTGTTAAGGAAAGCAAGTCGTATGTTAGGTGTCGGACAAGAATTTTGAGTATCGACTTAATGATGACTTAGAGATGTTTCGGAGAAGAGTCATAACGTCCCTTAGATTGTTAATGAAGTGTTAAACAAGTGTCAAGAAGGTTCCATAAGGATTGGAGATCAAACGAACGACGGAAATCATTTCAGGGAAAAAGGGGTTATACGACCGACTTATACGGTCCGTATAACATTATACGGTCCGTATAAGGGTCCGTATAACACCCACCAGAGATGATGTCTGCCCTGGTCATGGTGAACCACGACCACTTATACGGGCCGTGTAATGTTCCACGGACCGTATAAGTGTCCGTGGAAGTCCGACAAGCCGAGTAAGTTCCCGAATTATATAAATGTGTTCTCAACTTCATTAATTTCATTTCCACACACTTCTTCATCTTTCTCAAGACCTCTAGAAGGTTCCATATACTTCATCTACAATAACACAAAGGAAATTGATGATCAAATTCATCAAACTAACAAGAATCAAGAGTGGGAAACCCATTAAAGTCATCTAAGTCAAGGAATCCCAAGAGAAGTGAGTTAGGGTTTTGGTGCAAGAAGAGCATTGACACTCAAGGCTTATTCTTACATTATCTAAGGTAAGTTTCATGATCTTTTCATGTTGTTTGAAGTATTGAAAAGTTGAAACACTTGGATTATAGAAAGAAATAGAAAATGGGTCATAAATATGGCAATAGTGTCATTGTTGAGTAGAAGTTTGGATTGAGTTGTGGATATTGATATGTTGAGATTGTAAATATGTTATGAATGACATTTAGAACATGGAATGAGCATTATATGTGAAAGAACACAATAGTAAACTATGATCATGATTATGGAGAATTTGAAGTGAAATTGTGAAATGTGGATAATGCAAATGAATGATGATTGTTGTTTATGATATTGTGATTGTTGTTATGAATGTTTGGGAGATTATATGGAATATGGAGGAAGTAGTATAAACAAAGAAAATGCTGCCCAAATTTCTTTAGCTTTAGTAAGCACGTCTTTATAATTGTTTAGCTAATGTCGATACGAATTCTCTTGAAGGTAGAACGTGTGCGTTAAAGGAGAACAAGCAAGCAATAGAATAGTTAAACGACAAAGGTATGTGAGGCTAGTCCTTTCTTTCTAAGGCGTGAATCTTATGGCATGAATTTCCTCCTTCCTCATGAATCTCCTATCTTCAAGAAAACTAAAGAGTCCTTGTTCATGAATAGCCATATGAGATAAGAGATACATTATGAGTACGATAATGATGATGATAAGCTTAAGTCCGAAGATTCTAGAGTCTATGATATGATGTTCCTATAAAGCTAATGATGTTATCGATAATCCATTGGTGTTGATCATTATATACACTCACCTTATATGCTAATTCCTTCAAGGTGAGGCAGAATGCTCCTGAATGCTCCATAATGTAATCGCGGGTTCACGACCTTATATCACCCCGAAAAGCATAGTTGTCTTTGAGTTTCCATGCATGCATTATGATGAGTATATTATGATGAGTATATGATGATGACATTACACCGCGCCTATATGGCCGGGCAGACACCGTTAAGGCGGGCAGCGTATACACCATGGCCAGATGGCATGGGAAGACACCACTAGTGGGCGGCATGAGATGGTACCCGACGCGGGAGCTATTATCATGTATGCATTATTTCTTTTATGATTCATGATGATTACTATGGTAAGTAAGCCAACATACATATTTCTATTCAACATGCTCCTCATTTGATGCCTTCTTATTTCATTGATGTATTATTATTGTTCATGCCTTACATACTCAGTACAATGTTCGTATTGATGTCCGTTTTCTTTGGACTCTGTGTTCATGCCCACGTAGATAGGGAGGCGATCCAGACTCGTAGGAGCTATTAGCTGATTTGAGAGCACTCCATTTTTCGGAAGTGCCATTGATTATTCTTTTGGTATATATGTATATGTATGTTTTGGGCACGACGGGGTCCTGTCCCGTCTATATGTCTAGTACTCTAGTAGAGGCTCGTAGATGCGCAGTTGTGGGTAGTATGGTCTCACAGTTTCTCATCATATGTATATGTATATGTATGTGTGTATATATATATATATATATATTATTTTGATAGCCGAAAGGGCTCATGTTTATAAAGTGAATTTGTTTCAATGAAAATAGTTTTCTGTGATTATGAGCATAAGAAATATGAACGAATGCAGGATGAGTAATAGAATGAGTGGTGCTCGGTGGTTAGCCCCGGGTGCCCGTCATGGCCCTAGTCGGGTCGTGAAAAAAGTGGTATCAGAGCGGTTCAGTCCTAGGAAGTGTCTACGAGCCGTGTCTAGTAGAGCCTTGTTTATGGTGTGTTGCGCGCCACGCTAAGAAACAGGAAGCTACAGGGCATTTAGGAAAAATGACCATCTTTCATCTTAAGAGATCGTGCGATAGAGCCGTGTTATAAGATTTTCTCCTCCCTAATAGTGTGTTATGATTTCGGAAATGCCGCCAAAGGGAAAAGTTAAAGCCGCCCAGAAGGGTAAGGTTACGATGAAAAGGCGGGCAGAAAGAGAGCCGCCAATGAATGTAGATGAGGGTGAATCACACCATGAGGCTCCATCTAATGCCTCCACTACTCCGCCTATTACCGAAGAACAAGAAGGGGCATCAGCTCCAGCTCCTATGCCTCCAGTTCCTCCACCGGCTACTTCGGGTCAACAAGTGACCAAGGTCATTCATTTATTGACGCAGCTAGTTGCCGCCCAGGCACAACGAAAAAATATGGGCCCAAGTGATCGGTCAGCTAGTACTAGAGCCCGTGACTTCATGAGTTTGAATCCTCCGGAGTTTTTTAGGTCAAAGCCGGATGAAGATCCGCAAGGCTTTATTGATGAGATGTTGAGGACATTAAAGATTATTCATGTCTCCGAGACTGAATCCGTGGAGTTGACATCATATAGACTTCGCGATGTGGCGGTCTTATGGTATAATAATTGGATAGCATCAAGAAGAGAGAATGCGCCTCATCCCGTTTGGCAAGAATTTGTAGATGCTTTCATTCGCCATTATTTGCCACCCGAGGTCCGCCGAGCTAGAGCGGATAGGTTCCTAAATTTGAAACAAGAAAATATAAGTGCCCGGGAGTATAGCCTTCAATTTAATTCTTTGGCTAGGTATGCTTCGACTATGGTGGCCGACATGGGAGATCGGGTACATAGATTTGTGAGTGGCTTAGGGCCACATTTGTTTAAGGATTGTTTGACGGCTTCGTTGCAAGATGGGATGGATATTTTCCGTATTCAAGCCCATGCCCAGAATCTAGAAGGACAACAACATCCGCAAAGGGGTGATCGTGATATTGATAGAGGGCAAAGCAAGAGGGCCCGATCTATGGGGGCAGGCAGTGATTATAGAGGGGGATCAAGGCAGTCATATCCTAGACACTCAGGCCAGTCGGTGACTAGTGCACCTCCCCGATTTACAGGCAGGAGATTTGATCGCTCCTATCGTTCAGGACAGGGTCAGAGTTCGAGGGCCCTAAGTTCTCAGTTTGGGGAGATTATAGCCGGAGGAGACCTCCGGTTCACGATGCGATCGGTGCGGTAGATTACACTCCGGACAGTGTCGCCAGGGTTCAGATGCTTTCTATACTTGTGCCCAGGTAGGGCACGTGATGAGAGATTGCCCGTCGATGAGCGGTAGAGTTGGGGTCCAGCCCACAGGATCGGCGGCTAGTTCTTCTTCAGTGTGCCCGGTAGGGCAGACTTCTCAGATGTCAGCAGGCCGAGGTAGAGGCAGAGGGGGAGCATCTACTTGTGCCACTCGGCCCCCCGCATGTATGCTTTAGCCGGACGACAGGATCTTGAGTCCTCCCCAGATGTGGTTACAGGTACATTGTCCGTATTTTCCCATGATGTGTATGCATTGATAGATCCGGGTTCTACACTATCTTATATTACTCCATATGTTGCTAATCGTATTGGGGTGAAACCCGAGCCAATTAAGCCTTTTGAGGTATCTACTCCGGTTGGTGATCCCGTGATAGCTAGACAAGTATACAAAGATTGTGTAATTGTGATATGTGACCGCCAGACTAAAGCTGATTTAGTTGACATTTGGAAATGTTAGATTTCGATGTGATTATGGGTATGGATTGGTTGGCCTCATGTTATGCTAATGTTGATTGCCGAATGAAAGTAGTTCGATTTCAATTTCCGGGAGAGCCCGTGCTCGAATGGAAGGGTAATATGGCATCTTCGAGAGGTAGGTTTATTTCCTACCTTAAGGCAAGAAAGATGATAGCTAAGGGCTATATTTATCACTTAGTTCGAGTTCATGATACCGAAGCAAAGTCGCCAACTTTCCAATCCGTTCCGGTAGTGAATGAATTTTCGGATGTATTTCCAGATGAACTTCCAGGCCTTTCTCCGGAAAGAGAAATTGATTTCGCCATTGATGTATTGTCGGATACCAAGCCTATTTCTATTCCTCCTTACCGAATGGCTCCGGCAGAATTGAAAGAGCTAAAGGCACAGTTGAAAGATTTGCTTGAGAAGGGGTTTATTAGACCCAGTTCATCCCCGTGGGGAGCACCAGTCTTATTTGTGAGAAAGAAAGATGGCTCTCTACGAATGTGCATTGATTATAGGCAGCTAAATAAGGTGACGATAAAGAACAAATATCCTCTTCCAAGAATTGATGATTTATTTGATCAATTACAGGGTGCCAAGTGGTTTTTCAAAATAGACTTGAGGTCGGGTTATCATCAAGTGAGAGTCAGAGAAGAAGATATTTCCAAGACAGCTTTCAGAACGAGATATGGCCATTATGAATTTCGGGTGATGTCATTTGGATTAACTAATGCCCCAGCAGTGTTCATGAATTTGATGAATAATGTATTCAGGCCTCTCTTGGATTTGTTCGTAATAGTATTCATTGACGATATTCTGGTGTACTCTCGCACAGAATCAGAACATGCCGACCATTTACGTATTGTTCTTGGAATTCTTCGAACTCGAGAATTGTATGCAAAATTTTCAAAGTGCGAGTTTTGGTTGATTTTTGTGACATTCTTAGGTCATGTTATTTCAGATGATGGCATTAGAGTTGATACTCAGAAAATTAAAGCTGTGAAGACTTGGCCAAGGCCTACGACGCCTGCGAAGTCGTAGTTTTACGGGATTGGCAGGTTACTATAGAAGGTTCGTAGAGGGATTTTTATCTATTTCAGCCCCATTGACGAAGCTAACCCAGAAGTCAGCTAAATTTCAATGGAGTGATGCTTGTGAGCGTAGCTTTCAAGAGTTGAAGGACAGATTAACCTCAGCTCCAGTCTTAATACTCCCAGAAGAGCCAGATGGTTATGTTGTGTACTGTGATGCTTCTGGTGTTGGGTTAGGATGCGTGTTAATGAAGCACGGTAAAGTCATTGCTTATGCTTCGAGACAGCTGCGGAAACATGAAAGGAACTACCCAACTCATGATCTTGAATTGGCTACAGTTATTCATGCGTTAAAGATGTGGAGACATTACTTGTATGGTGTACATGTTGATATCTATACAGATCACAAGAGTCTCCAATACATTTTTAAACAGAAGGAGTTAAATTTGCGGCAAAGGCGGTGGCTAGAATTATTGAAAGATTATGATGTGGATATTTTATACCACCCTGGAAAGGCAAATGTAGTAGCTGATGCGCTTAGCCGCCGATCAATGGGTAGCCTATGTGAAGTTCCTCCGGAGAAGAAAGAATTGATTCATGAGCTCCACCAACTAGCTAGCCTTGGAGTACGACTAATTGACTCAGGTGGTGTAGGAGTTAATGTTAATAATCCCACAGTTTCGTCCTTGAATATGGAAGTAAAAGAGCGACAGTATGAAGATCCTCTGTTGAGCCACTATAGAGACACATGTCATGCAAAAGAGAAGTCTCCATTTGAAACTTCTATGGATGGAATTCTTAGATACCGAGGCAGGCTATGTGTTCCCAATGTTGCAGAATTACATCGCCGAATTCTAAAAGAAGCTAATTATTCTCAGTATTCTATTCATCCATGAACGACAAAGATGTATCATGATCTCAAGATAATATATTAATGGGATGGCATGAAAAGAGACATAGTAGAATTTGTAGCCCAATGTCCAAATGCCGGCAAGTAAAGATCGAACATCAAAAGCCGGGAGGATTATTGCACAATGGAAATTCCACTTGGAAATGGAAAGTGATTAATATGGATTTTATTGTGGGATTACCTCGTTCCCGAGGGCAAGTATGATTCCATACGGGTGATCGTGGACGTACTCACGAAAGCAACCATTTTCTTCCCGAGTTAGAACCATATACTTAGCGAGAAGATTATGCCGTGTTGTATCTCAAGGAGATTGTGCGGCTTCATGGCATTCCCGTATCCGTTATTACGGACGGAGCACGATTTACGCCAAGTTCGGAAGTCTTTCCAAGAAGGTTTAGGTACTCAAGTAAGGCTCGGCACGGCATTTCATCCAAGAACCGATGGACGGTGAACGTACTATTCGTACTTTGGAGGATATGCTAAGAGCATGTGTTCAGATTTCGGTGGTAGTTGGGATGACCACTTTACCTCAATTGAGTTTCCGTACAACAATAGTTATCATTCCGTATCCAAATGGCTCCGTATGAAGCTTTATATGGAAGGAAGTGCGGGTCTCCAATTGGATGGTTTGAAATAGGAGAAATACGAATAACGAACCCGAGTTGATCCAACAAGCGGTGAAAAGGTTAAGGTGATCCGAGGTCGATTATTGACAGCCTAAAGTCGCCAAAAATCTTATGCGGACAACCGCCGGTGAGACTTAGAATTTCAAGTTGATGATTGGGTATTTTTGAAGGTGTCGCCAATGAAAGGGGTGATGAGATTTGGTACGAAAGGAAAGTTAAGTCCTCGATATATTAGACCCTATAAGATTATCCGTAAAGTGGGTCAAGTAGCTTATGAATTGGACTTGCCTCCAGAACTTGAATTAGTCCATCCATTTTTTCATGTCTCAATGCTCCGCAAGTGTGTTGGAGATCCTACGAAGATTGTCCCAATAGATGGTATTCGGAGTCTGCAGAAGAGCTAGTTTATGAAGAAGTGCCCATTGCCATATTAGACAGGTAAGTACGAAGACTTCGAAACAAGGAAGTAGCTTCAGTGAAAGTCTTGTGGTGAAATAACAATCGAGAAGAGATGATTTGGGAGGTGGAAGAGAAGATGAAATCCACATATCGGCATTTATTTTGATCCCTAAGAGATCTATGATGAGACATCGAGATTATGAGGTATGTATGTTTTTCTTTTATGCATATAGGTCGTGTGTGGCCAATTTATAATGCTATTGTGTTATGGCCCTGTGAGGCAATGTTATTATAGGTTATTGTGATAGGATGGTAGTGCCATATTACAGGGAAAACTCTGGCAAATTTTTTATAGAATCGCCGATGACTTAACATTCGAGGACGAATGTTCCAAAAGTGGGGAAGAATGTTACACCTCGAAATTTTTTTTGTTAACGTGCAGTGCATAAACTAACGAAGGGCATGATGTATACGATATTTTGATAAGTAAGAAATAGCATTTGATGACCCTAAACGAGATTTCAAAGACATATAAGGTAAGGAAAGAAAGTTGTTAAGGAAAGCAAGTCGTATGTTGGGTGTCGGACAAGAATTTCGAGTATCGACTTAATGATGAATTAGAGATGTTTGGGAGAAGAGTCATAACATCCCTTAGATTGTTAATGAAGTGTTAAACAAGTGTCAAGAAGGTTCCATAAGGATTGGAGATCAAACGAATGACGGAAATCATTTCAGGGAAAAAGGGGTTATATGACCGACTTATACGGTCTGTATAACATTATACGGTCCGTATAAGGGTCCGTATAACACCCAGCGCAGATGATGTCTGCCCAGTGGTGAACCACGACCATTTATACGGGCCGTGTAATGTTCCACGGACCGTATAAGTATCCGTGGAAGTCCCGACGAGCTGAGTAAGTTCCAATTATATAAATGTGTTCTCACTTCATTAATTTCATTTCCACACTTCTTCATCTTTCTCAAGACCTCTAGAAGGTTCCATATACTTCATCTACAAGAACACAAAGGAAATTGATGATCAACTTCATCAAACCAACAAGAATCAAGAGTGGGAAACCCATTAAAGTCATCTAAGTCAAGGATTCCCAAGAGAAGTGAGTTAGGGTTTTGGTGCAAGAAGAGCATTGCCACTCAAGGCTTATTCTTCCATTATCTAAGGTAAGTTTCATGATCTTTTCATGTTGTTTGAAGTATTGAAAAGTTGAAACACTTGGATTATAGAAAGAAATAGGAAATGGGTCATAAATATGGCAATAGTGTCATTGTTGAGTAGAAGTTTGGATTGAGTTGTGGATATTGATATGTTGAGATTGTAAATATGTTATGAATGACATTTAGAACATGGAATGAGCATTATATGTGAAATAAAGCGATAGTGAACTATGATCATGATTATGGAGAATTTGAAGTGAAATTGTGAAATGTGGATAATGCAAATGAATGATGATTGTTGTTTATGATATTGTGATTGTTGTTATGAACGTTTGGGAGATGATATGGAATATGGAGGAAGTCGTATAAACAAAGGAAACGCTACTCAAATTTCTTTAGCTTTAGTAAGCACATCTTTATAATTGTTTAGCTAATGTCGATACGAATTCTCTTGAAGGCGAACGTGTGCGTTAAGGAGAACAAGCAAGCAATAGAATAGTTAAACGATAAAGGTATGCGAGGCTTAGTCCTTTCTTTCTAAGGCATGAATTTCCTCCTTCCTCACAATCTCCTATCTTCAAAAAATCTAAAGAGTCCTTGTTCATGAATAGCCATATGAGATAAGAGATACACTATGAGTACGATAATGATGATAATAAGCTTAAGTTCGAAGATTCTAGAGTCCATGATATGATGTTCCTATAAAGCTAATGATGCTATCTATAATCCATTGATGTTGATCATTATATACACTCACCTTATATGCTAATTCCTTCAAGGTGAGGCAGAATGCTTATGAATGCTCCATATTGTAATCGGGGGTTCACGACCTTATGTCACCTCGAAAAGCATAGTTGTCTTTGAGTTTCCATGCATGCATTATGATGAGTATATTATGATGAGTATATGATGATGACATTACACCGCGCCTATATGGCCGGGCAGACACCGCTAAAGCGGGCGGCGTATACACCAGTGGTCGAGATGGCAATGCGTACACCCTTACTTGGGCGGCATGACGATGGTACCCCGACGCGGGAGGCACGGACGTAGAGCTAATGCTAATGATTATCACAATCAGCACAATGGTCGGGCGACTTATACATATATGCATACATGATATGATGATGATTATGAAAGTAAGTCAAAGACGCATTATTTCTTTTATGATTCACGATCGATTCTGTATTGCTCTCATTTGATGCCTCCTCATTTAATTGATGTATTATTATTGTTCATGCCTTACATACTCGATCTGATATGTTCGTGCCGACGTCCGTTTTCTTTGGATCTTTGTGTTCGTACACGGGTAGACGGGGAGGCGATCCGTACTCGTAAGAGCTATTAGGCGGTTGAGAGCACTCCGATTTTCCCGAAGCGTGCCACCGATTATTCTTTTGGTATATATGTGTATATATGTTTTGGTCACGACGGGGTCCTGTCCCGTCTATATGTCTAGTACTCTAGTAGAGGCTCGTAGATGCGCAGTTATGGGTACTATGGTCTCATAGTTTTTTATGTACACGGGAAAATAAAATTAATCAACTATGCAAACGCACACGGAATCAAGATTTAAAGGGTAAAAATGGTCGATTCTTTTAATTACTCAGAGTGCCTCGGACAGTAAAATTGTCACGACCCGCCTAGGGCCATGACGGGTACCTGGGGCTAACCACCGAGCACCACTCATTCTATTACTCATCCTGCATTCGTTCATATTTCTTATGCTCATAATCACAGAAAACTATTTTCATTGAAACAAATCCACTTTATAAACATGAGCCCTTTCGGCAACTTGTTTGGCGTGATTCCTGTTGTCTCACCTAAGTCTTACTTACTTGATAAAACTTGGCATTTTGGGGTCACAATAATGTATATTGAAACAAAGGTTCTAAAAGGTGATCCTTGGGGGGGGGGGGTAACTTGACTAAGGTACTTAACTTTCTACTTCTTGTTTGGTTGTCCTCTTTGTGGTAAATATGGGAATTTGTTAAAACTACACCTGAGTAGAACATATGGAGTGTGTTCATGTGTGTGGCCCATGGTCATGTCTGTGTGCAGGAAAACCTTTTCTTTTTGAGAACTTGTCATCTAGTTACAATAATAAAAAGGATAAAGGATAAAACAAGGAAGGATGATGGGATCTTTATTACAAATCTTGTTTAACTTGTCCTTATATGGTCTTTTCCGGGATACTATTGTGTTTCCCTTTGATGTTAAGAGATGATTTTCCTTTAAAGAAAGTGGGTGATAAGGCTAAAATGATGGTGTTTGAAGTGTTGGATTGTTTCTTTGTGCTTTGATCCCCGATGAAAAGAAAAATATGTACTCTTTCCTTTGAGCAATGTGGTAAAAAACAATGACTTTTCTATGATCTTGGGTTTAGTTTGAAGTTGTTAGGGAAAACTAGTTTGTTCTTATACATTATGTGTTTATGAGAGGCTTATTCCCTAGTACTTACAACTAACTTTGGTCACAAAAGAGTCTTTAAAGCCGGACCATGGCAAAGCGAGTCTCTCAAAGGGGAAGTTATGACAGGGTTGGATGGTTGTGAATCTGCCCAGGACCTCTAGTGTTGTCACTGGAAGATTAGGGTGAGGACATTAGGATGGGGGAAAGGGTTTTAGGAGAGGAAAAGCTGAGCCTAGGCATGAACTGGAGGTAGTGACCAGTGGGGCCCAAGATCCCTTTTTCTTTGAAAAGGAGACTCGGGAAAAGGAGATGGGGAGGTGATGACCCCACCCTATCACGTTTCCCCTTTCGCAGACACGAAACCTTTACTTTCTCTTAGACCTTCCCTCATGATCCGGGACTACAAAGGCCTCGGTGAGGGGAGAACGACCTAATCATGTCTAACGAGGGAGGAGGAGAGTATACCTAAAAATCAAAAGAATTCGTTAATATAGGAAAGTTTAGGCAATATGAGATTTCGCCATTGGGTCCTAAATGTATGCCCACGAATGACCTCTGATGTCCTTTCTTTTATCTCGGGAATCTACTTGCCTTGAGTTTTATTGTCCAAAACTAGGGTGTGTAAGAATATGGGTCATGAGTGTATTATGTGGGTACAAGTTCCTCTATGAACAGATTGAGGATCAGGTGTGTTATGTGCCATTTTGCTTTCATTGCTGGTCATGTGTCTTTATCCATTTTTTTTCTAACTTGTTCTTCTATGACTGATGTTTGAGATCTGCGACCTGGTTTATTGGTTTAGACTTGTCCTTTATGTGATGTTTGACCTCTTTGTTTGCCAAAACTGTGGTCAAATCTTTGTAATTTCATTTCTTACCTTTCTCTTCCTCCCCTTCTGTGCTTTTGGAAAAGGCCTTGAATTAGTTTAAAATATGTTGAAGGAACACTTTTAGGAATCAAAATTGTTGACATACTGTTTAATTGGTTTGTCCATTGAGATTTCCCTCCCTTTAATGAAGTTTTTTTTCTTTTTTCAAAATTCACTTATCTATTAATCAATGCTCCTGCTTTATGTACCAGTTTGTGGTGTGTTCAAGCTAATAAAGAGGAGTAAGTTTTAAAGGATCGCCGATTCGAATGTGTACTCTAAAAGGTTTTAAACATGGCCATGAGCCTTGGTTGTACGTAGGTCTTCCCAAGTCCCCTCCGTGTTTGTTCTAGACATATTTGTGAGCAATCTTGAGTTTGGTTGGGATAAGATGAATTTTCTGCCACTCGAGCTAGTGTAACCGTGTTTTAGCTTCCTTTGGGTAGTGGTTTTGAATCTTAACAAATAATTAGGATAGTCGTCCTGTACACGGGAATGCGGGACCTCTCTTTTTATTTATGAGAGATCCCGAGGGGTGAGTGATTGTCTGAAAAGAGACCAGTTGGTATTTTACCATAAAACCTCCTGAGCTGGCTTTGATACACACCGAAGTGTTCCGATTTTACTCCGCTTCTATTTCGTGACTATCTTAACAAATCCATGGTTTTGATTGATCATTATATGTGTTCCCTCTAAGGAAGTTATGTGTATTATCCTGTCGTCATCCGAGTCATGAAACTCAAAGGTGTGCCTCTTATTCTTGCTATGCTAACTGGCGATTATTTGGTCGAACTTAAGTCTTGATGTTTGCCTTGTTTGGTATAAATGCTTTCCTTTAGAGTATGGCATTGAAGTTGTTGTTTGTTTAGGAGTTTTGCTTGAAATCTGCTACCACCCCAAGTCCTATACTCTCTTTCCTCTAGTTTGGAATGCCTTTGGTTTAGGATAAACTATGGTAGTTCGGGGTCGTCCGGGCCTGAGTGGTGTTAGCCATGCAGGGTTCTTAGAAGCCCTCGGAACTTGTGCGACATTAATAATATAACGCGGAATCAGTCCCCATGCCATCGCAAAATCTCCAACCTAGGCAAATCCATTCAAGGAGAAACGGGGTAAGTATAGAATAATATGAGTACTTTTCTTGTTTTTATATTATGTATAGTTTTACTATTGTAGTGATAAGTTCAGTGTTTATAAACTAACTTGGTCCCTTTTCTCCCCCCCCCCCTACTCGCTTGCATGGCCGCTCGGGTCCGGCATAGCTTTTGGCCCAATAGGAAATTAATTAAACAATCGAGTCATGGACAAAGCAAATGGCAAGGTACGCGAAGGCCAGCCCACGAGTGAAAATGGCTAAACTAAGGGCTTGTACGCCCCTAGTCTAATTTTACTTTCATTATCATTTTACTTACTTGTTTAAAGCTTTGATGTACTTGTAATTTGTATCCAAACTCATATTATAGTGGAAAGTATTATGATTAGAATTAGTCAGTTTTAGGACAACGGTGCTTATACCATTTAGATGACTTTGAGGTCCCGAACGAATTTCCAAAATCACGAGCAAATTCAACGTTTTAAAAGCCAAGTGTAAAAAATGAGATTTCACGAACTCTTTTTAATATAACTGATGTTTTAAACTCAAAACGGGTAAAAGCGATTATTGGTAACAAAAGCATTTTAGAAACTTAATAAAATTAACTCATCCTTTTTAACAAATTCGACTTTCTTAAGGTTTGTACAAAAGGAGATTTTTCTCACAACCACTTACAAAAATTTTTGGCCACCCACGAGTAATCACCCGATCAAGAAACAACTTTGAATTATTTTTAGATTCTAAGAAAAATGACCAATTCTATGCTCAAAGCTTTCTTTTTTTTTTTTTTTTTTTTAAAACTAACATGGACCGTAATTGGGTAAACGAAATGTATATACAAACTCTCTTTCTCTAAAAAAAATTTAGAGCAAAACCAAAGTTTTCCCTACGATTGCGGTTGGGCGTGGAAGAGGCCATAAAAACGGTATATATGGCCAAGATATACTCCTTTGAACATACAAAAATGCTCTTTTTATAACATAAAAAACAATTGTAACATAAAGTTCCGGGTAAGACCATATGTATCAAAATAGGTCAACACGAGCCAAAGTATGAGTATGACACAAATTTGACACAAATTGCTAAGTACTTTACAATCTGTCACGACCCAATTTCTTTAAGTCGTGCGGGCACCTACCTTTCCCACCTCGGTAGGCGAATCCTTATCCCAACAATCATAAACATAAGTAAGCGAAAGAAAATAGAAATAATGTAAGTCTCACAATGATAATATAAAGTGCGAAAAGTTGTGAAATACAACCGGGGTATCTTGGTCTGGTCATACAAAAGCACTACTAAACTATAAGTCTGAATAATACATAAAAGTCCAAATTCATGTCCTAAAACAAGGAGACAGAATAAAAAGGAGTCTTCGGGCAGCGAAAACGTCCCATGCTCACCCCGAATGGACTCAGCAAAAACCTCGAAAATCAACCATGAGGAGAGAGACGAAGTGAATCTCGGGAAGTACTCGCATCCATAAAAGGATGCAAATGTAGTGTAGTCGCATAAACAACAAGTACCGGTAGGTATCATAGGCCGACTAAGGCTAGCTAATGTATATGAAGACAATAAGGTAAGAATAACACGTAAACAAGAAAGTACAAGTCATTACTAGACAAGCATCCACAATACCAATCACAACCTATGTTATAGCATCTACGCCCAAATGTTCCAAGCTTTAGAATAATCACCAACACCAAAACATGACTACAATATCCCGTCCCTATTTAGTCACATACAAGGATCCCAAAAAATCCATATCTAATCCAACAATAAAAATCACGCTCCAAGCACATACAAGAGAGACAACAAATGCAATAGAATTATATTCCAAGTCTCAGTATATCAACTCTGAATCCATCAATCAGTACCATATCACGCATCTAAACCCAATTGTGCTAAGTCTCAGAGATTTCAATCACAAGGCCATATCATAATCAACCAAGAGAGATGATAAGATGCAATGCAAGATGTATATGATATGTATGCAATGCATATACTCGTACACATATATAAGAGCCGACGCAATATCACGTCTCGTAGCACAACCACATGGGGACCCGCGAAGTCCATATGTACCGGTCACTCCCTTTTGATTTCAGAGATGACTCAACGTACAATACCAAATACTACGCACACAACCCGCAGATGACTCAACATCGATACCGATCCTCCGCACACATCCCATAGATGACTCAATATCCCGATATGGGTCGGATAGATAAGTGTTTACGTATCGGTCACTCCCATTACGCCCCGCAGATGACTTGTATCAATGTCTGACTTGTCTGCATTTCCTTCTCATTTCCCATCATCAATACCATATCAAGGCAATATCAATATATCATGGAAATGAGTATGAATACAATGCAAATGTAATATCAATAAACCAAGTCATCCTCTCCTAATGCACTAATTTAAAGCAAAAAAGAAGGGCTCTAGATTATGCCCAACTGCTAGTACCTTGTCCCAAAGGCTTAAAAAAGGTCATAATTAATAATCAATCTTCCTGAGTTATCCCTCAACATACCTCCCCTACCGCACATACCATTCTACCGATTCCATAAGTTAATTTATTTTGGCAAACATCGAGTAGGTTTGGTCCATTTAACCAAATAGTGAAGGTTTCCATTATGAGCTTCTCAATCAACTAACACAGATCCTCCCAATTATCATTGATTTAAGAGCCCTAAATTGAATTTTGGTCAACTAGGAGATACAACAACATACCCTAAGATAGCCCATAAGTGGGGTCTGGGGAGGGTAAGATGTACGCAGACTTTACCCCTACCTTTGTGAGGGGTGGGGGGTAGAGAGGCTGTTTCATATAGATCCTCGGCTTAAAGAAATATAATAAAAAGCGAGGGATAGAAAAGAAAATTTATGACAGAATATAACAAGATAAACAAACTACCCGAAATAAGAGGTAATAATAATTTAGTTAATCAGGACATATTAAAACGAGGAATAAGGTACTTGAACCTCTAAAGAGAGGGAAATCCTTAATCAAACTTGGACCTACACCTAGACCTCCAAAGCTTCCAAAGGATGAAAGGGAGCATAATGCGATAATATAGGCAGCATAGAGTTCTTAGTAGATTAAATCCAACAAGAAAGCACAATATTCCTAAGGGAGTTGACCTTGGAGTTAATCCCAAGTGGACCCAAACACCAAATTCCATAAATTGTCCATTATTAAATAAGTGATCATTATTTTCAAAAATGGGTGTCTACATATCAACACCGGTGTTACAACCGCATTTAGATACCATATTGATGCAAAGGAGAAGCCATTATATCATTAGTTGACAACCTATTATGGATAGTGATCAAGATAAAGATATTTTTACGCCAAATCTTAGAGTCAAAGTGATTGATTTGTCTTAAGCCAAAGAAACTTGAAAAAGTTCCCTTGAATTAGAAGGGCCTAAACTTCCCCGGTTAACCTATTATATTGATCAATCACATATGGAAAGACAGAGGGAAATCTCTCTCACCTAGGAGCAAGTGACATGAAGTGATTTCCGGTTCAATCGTCATTCTATACACCTCTTTCATCTTAATGCTATATTTCACCATATTATGGTCCATATTATTAGCGATCCAATTATCATGCTTGAATTCCTATTCCCATTACCGATATTTTACTTAATATTGAGCTCCTTTTTTTTTCACGGGGAATTTGGCTAAGCTTTCGGGCACTTACCCTTTTCCCCCCCAAGGGGAACCCTTTTAATAAAAAAAAATTTAATTAAGCGAAAAAAATGCGTCCGTAAGTCTTAAAATAATAATATAGAAAAAAATTTCAAAAAAAAGGAAATGCCAGTGCCCTTTTTAAACCATTTCAAAGCATCTAGTGAAAAAATACATGTCCCGGGAAAAAAAATATACCAAATTTGAAAGTCTCGAAAATGGAAAAATAAGACATAAAAAAAGAGGAGTTTAAAGGGGGAAAACGTCTCGTGCTACCCGTAAACTCTAAGCTATACCATAAAGGGCTATCCTACCCAAGACAAACCAAACCAAATAGGAACTCGGCATTCATAAAAGAAAATTTGGGAAGTGCAGGGCGGACAAAACCACGATCGGAAAAGGGAATCATGGGACTAAGTATAGCTAAATAATTCCCAAAAAAGCAAAATAAAAAAAATCAACAAGTATAAGTC
>NC_081353.1:52374974-52386280 GCF_029784015.1 Lycium ferocissimum | reverse complement strand
TAGATGTTGGTTACTGATTAATTTAAAATATCTATTTAGTGGCAAGACTATCCATTTCGGTTTTCTTTCATCGCAAATTTAGGGTTGTCATCTTCCCTACCACACACCTTTCTATTATTATTAATTTGTTACAAGTTCTTGGATTATATTATTAAGCCCATATATAATATAGTTCATTTCTCCTTTACCTTATTCTTTATAGTGTATTTTCTGTATTAATATAATTATGATTTACGTATATAATGGTAAAATTTTGTTGTTCGCCGTACTTAATTTTGCTCCTTAATTGTTAGGAAGTCAAGGAGGTGAGTTATCATGTTCATCTTTAATTGTAAGCCTAATATTTAGGGACTTTGAAATCAACTAAAATTTTGATTATTAAATCTTTTCTTATTTGAACTAAGTAAGAATGCCTAATATTTAGAAATTCATAATCGAGCAAGATTTTTATTTAAACAATTTTTTTCCTTTTTTTTTTACTTCCCAATTAATTGCTTTGTAATTTGTTTAGGTTAGTTTCTTTCGTCTATAGTTATTTATGATTTGTTTTATATTAGTTTAATTTTGGTTTAAAATGCAGATTTGTGTGTCTAATTTAAAACATCACATCAAATCTAAAGAATGCATCTTGTAGAACTTTGAATGAAAAATTAGAGTTGTATATACTTAAGTTATTTTAATTCAAGTATAAAATTCTTTATGTCTTCTTTATTTTTATTACGAAATTGATTAAAAAAAAATACTTTTTCCAAAAATAGTTATTAGTTTATGATAAACTAAAATATGTTTGACATTATTTCTTGTAAACAGAACACAACCGAATTTTAAAACATAAAGAAAATGAAGGGTGATTTACCGAAGAGAAAACTAAACAATTATCAAGTCAATAACACGAAGAGACATGAAAAAGACCAAATTTATATTTTGTTAAATAAAAGGACCAAATTTAATTAAAAATGGTTTTAAAGAGAAGTCAGGTAAGATATAACGTTGAATATCGGCATCTCTCTAACTGTTATGATATAGATTGCGGGATTAATAGATTAGATAGGCTAAAGTGATAATAAAAATCAATATTTGAAATGAAACAATATATATACATATTTTTGAATTGACGTAATGCATACGTACAACGCACATACGATTAAAAACTGGTTCAATTAAACTATATCTACCATTATAGAAAAATATTATCAAAGTTCCATCATTTCTAAAATTATTTAATAGAGTTATAAAATTAGTAGAAAATAATTTTCTTTGCAATTTATCTTCTCCAATATTACTAATAGAAAAGTAAATTTTGAGATCTAATCCTTTTTGTTCTACATAAAAATACGAAAATTAGGCATATACAGTAAATAGGTAGAGATCAGGTTCAGATGTTTTAACTTTCTTTGTTTTGTAAGTGTTCAATCGTTCGCTTTTCTTGCTTACTTGTTATTTTTCCTTTATAATCAGAAATATGTGTATTAGGATTCACTAAATCTCTTTCAAGACACATTTACAATTTTGGAGGTATAAATACACCAATATTGTACAATGAGTAATTGAGTTTATTCAATGTTAAAAAAGTACTAGTATACGTACCCGCGCGATGCGAATAGTTTGGAAAAAAGAGGGAGAAAGTATGTGCCATAAATTACGGATTTAACCATCGGTTATTAGTTAGATCCGCCTAAGTAACTGCAAACAATTGATGGCATTCTAAAAATGAATTACAATCTTTCATACTAATAAGTTTCCCGAAAAGGACCGAATATTACATGAGGATGTGACCTAATACTTAATCATGTATGCTCATAGTGATAAAGTGAGTTCGGGTTTACATAAAGTAAATTTAAATCTGCGCATACATTACATATCATACCTATAAGATGAGCAATAGCATGTAGACAAAGTTTAAGGCCTCGAATTAAGAAAAGAATAACATGAAAGAGCATATGATTGTGAGTAAATATTATGAGCCCTCCTCCAAAGCTCACTCTTCCTTTTATAGAAGTTTAAAAGCAAGGTGCGGAATCAATTAAAAGTACAAAAAAGTGAGGATAACAAAATATTACGAACACGCACAAAATCAACATCCCATATCCAAGAACATTAGCTACATTTCAACATAAAGAAGGTAAAACAAATTATTTTCTCCCAACTATTCTATACACACTCCTTATATGTCTTAATAAGTGAAACAATTATTTTAATGAAAAAAGTTCCAAAATATTTATTACAACCGAAGAAAATTTATCTTCTCCAACCATTCTATACATGCTTCTTCTTCTTTCTCTTAATAAGTGAAACAAATATTTGTAATCAAAGAATATTTTCGGAAATATGAATATGTCATTCGATTGAATGAAAATTACGAAGATAAAATTATACTATGTGAATTTATAGCTCATCGAGCTCTTTATTGGCTTCTAAAATTATCATACATAGCTAACTCTAAGTTGAACTTTTGATATTGCAAAAAATATCTCTTCGCCGTCTCTATCAAAATACTTACACCTCGGACATTTCCTCTTAGAAATTGTAAAATTTAAGTATATACGAGACACCTCGACTTAAACATAACAACGGGCCTTTTGGCCTCATAACATTCTTTATGACACACAAAACTCCAAAACAACTCATAAATATTTTCTTGAATGCAAGTTGAAATTCGTTATACTTTTCGTTCGTATAATTCAAAAATTTAAGTGCAAGTTCACCTCGGTTAAAGATAAACTTTATGATCATAAAAGTTGAAACATACTACATTAATATGTATATTAACACTTAATCGGTTGCACTTAAAATCATTTTGCAAGAGATGATGTGAATATTTTTCACATTTATTATGAAAAAATTTATATGTATGTAGAAGTTCCTTGAAAATCGAAGGAAATAAGGAAGTTATTTGACACGCTTACGGAGAAGAAGATACTACCTTTGTATAATATCCGAGAGGGTGAATACATGAATTATATAAATGAAGTATATACTCGGCCATGGCAAAAGCAATGAGATCCATACCCTAGGGATATCTGAAGAACGATCTCCTCCCGTTCCTCCTTCCCCTACTCTTATACTCCGTATAATTAAAAAGAAAAACACTGCATATACTTATTGGTGAAATTTATGGTCTTTGGTGTCCACACGGAGACTTTAGTATAAGCTATCAAAGAATGAAATATTACTTTCTCTATTGGCTTTGCCATCCCAAAAAATAAAAATGAAGAAAAAAGTTAAGCCCAGCTTATGTTGGTATAATAACATGCAAATAATAAGCCATCTACATTATCTTTATTAGCATAATTCTAGGCGGGATTCTAGCAAAAAATCAAAAAATACACAGTGAACTGTTCTCCTTTGTCAATGGTGACTGCTTTATATTCATTAGAAAGCCAGTATGCACCCCAAAACCAAGCATATTAGCGATCAAACAATTCTTGGTTGAAAATTCAAAAAGATTTTGAACAAACATTTTATCTTGGGTAGCGGACGGCCAAGAGTAGACCTTTGAGATTTAAGGTGTTTAGCCGTCCAAGAACATGAACTTTGGCGGAAAAGAATACAATACAAAGTTTGAAACGCACATTGAATTAGTTGCCTTCTTTCGACAAAATGCATTGAAATTTAAAAATTTCCCCTGGTTGATAACGAGATCCATCTCTGTTAGTTCTAGTCTCAAAAAAATAGGAGTAATAGTGTCTCTTGGTCTTAAGTCGGGGATGACAATTGTCTTAGGCCCAGATAGGCACGGCTTTCCTGGAGGTTTAGCAGCAGACTTTTCCTTGTCGAGATCAAGAACACCCGTACTAACACTTGAGGCAGGTTTTCCCCTAAAGTGGAGATGTAAAACATTAAGCAAGCATGGACATCAGAGGAAAAAAAATATTTGGTTGAAGTGATAATTGTCACGACCCAACCCCGTAGGCCAAGGACTAGTGCCCGAATTGGGCACCCAAACACAATCACAAATCCGAGTCGCAAACGGACGGTTTATACGTACATAAATATCAACGTGTTCGTATTATTATATCAAACTGTCGCAAACATCTCAACACAACCGATATATATCAAAGCAAGGAGAGCTATCAAATGGCACAAATCTTACCAAAACATATACAAATGCAAGCGACGAGGGCGCCACGGCCCGAACGGGATCGCCCCGGAACATATAACATACAAACACAGGCGTACGAGAATGGGCATAACCCCGTACATATCCACGGACCTCTAAACGTATTAAACGGAATCATAAGACGGGACGGGGGCCCCGCACACGAACAAATATATACAATGCAACGAACGGATATATATACCAAAATATGGCTCGGGAATAAGAGGCACTCGACGACGAGAAGAGGGTGTCCTAAACGGTGGATCACCAACCGTGCGTCCGTACTATGAGCATAAACGCGACCCCAGAAAAGGGGTCCGTACGAAATATGTCTTGCGAGTATGCAAAGTAGAAAATGTACTATACAATTACGAATCATACTCGAACATAAGTACGAAAGTAAATGCATTTTCAAAATATCAAAATGTTTACTTTAAAAATACGAATCATCACTAGGGGCATGAAAATATGGTCGCCGTTTGTTGATGGCGCCATAACACAAGATAACTTTGAAAGTTCAAATCTCCGTATCCCGTCACATATCATACACGGATAACGCCATACCACTGCATAACACCAAATATAAGCGGAACCGGCCCTCGAGCGAGGCTCGGTGGTGCTCATAATCACAAGATAACACGAGAGTATAACAAAGTGCGCACGACAACGAACAGGCCGGGACTCGGCGAAAGATATTACGGAGGGAATGCACTAACGGTGCGTGAGTAACCCTACCTGCATAAAATCATTATCATAGACTCGGTTGATAAGTAAAATGATCATACTTAAAATCGGAATATTAGTCGTATCTATTTTGTTAAAAGTCATCGGGTACAAAAGAAGAGTCGCGGGGCCCACGGACGGTGTTGACTCGAGTCGGGCCCGCCTAAAAACATACTTATCATACATCACACAATCACCTACGAGCATATCGTGGCAATCCGAGCTCTGCAGCATGGAAAGATACGACGTTAAAAGTTACGGAACTTTAAAAGGCCAAACTTTTTATACAAAAGTTGAAAATCAAATATTTCAAAGACATAAAAGCCAATATTTCATCATATCAACATACGAGTTCCAAGAAACGAATAAGAGTCATAAACATGCTCGGATTGCGAAATAGAATTTCCTCGAAGCTCGTGTCTAGCCATTTGAAACTAAGGCATGCGAAAGGAAAAGATTGGGCTTTACATGCCTGTCGCACTCCAACGCTAGCTCAAACTCAAGATAAATCCACCTACGTCTCGAGGCTGCCCAAGGTCTACAAACAAGTCATAATATGCCAAACATTAGCTAGAGATATTTGGGCATTTAATTCCAATTTAGCCAATTCTCTGAAATTTAGGCGATTTCTAATAAATAGGCCACCAGAGAATTTAACTGACCAAAATCAACAACAACAACAACAACAACCAACCTAGCAACAACAATAAGCAATCCGAAAAGGCAATACCATTAATAGCTCTCTTTTTCATCATCTAACAACATTCATAAATTCAATTCAACGACTTACCTTGAAAGCGACATCATCGACGCTAATACATTCAAATACTAACCAGAACCCATACCAACAATATTTAAAGACATTCTAAGCAATTCATACAATATTTCCAACCATCCAACAATGGCTCCAATTCTTGAAAATCGGTCCCCAAACCCCGAGAACCTCGCTGCCACATTCACTTATTTTCAATCATGATTTGCATCCACAATTCACATTCAACAATGCTATTCTCATCAATATACAAATTACATTAAATGTATAATAACCTCCAAATCAGTCCAACAATTACAACATCAATTTGAGTCATTAAACATTCATTTCCAACATAGAATTCATAACGACGACGACTAAAACATTAAAACGATCGCGATAATTCATTTCTTGTTACATGAATGGCCTACATTCGACCAACACCTCCTGTAATAGATGATTCTCATTCCTTGCTCCACTCTCACACAATCACAACATACTAGCTAGACTTTAATTCCATTGCTTCAATACCACAACACATACACACCCTCACCGGCTAACACACCATAATAATAACTCACTTCCAACATGCCATATTTCATAAATTTCATCCATTTTAACATACTACAACATCATACAACCTTTATAACACATAAAACATAATCAAATCTTACCTTTTTCCTTGACTTCACAATAGGCTAGGGTTTGCAATAATGAAAACTAGCGGGTTGATCGCTCCAACAACAACTTCCGCTTACTTGGGACCTCAAATTAGTGGGTTTACATCAAGGAAATAATTTTGGAATGGCTAGAAATGAAGTTGGTTTTTCTCTATGGTTGGCGAGCCTTCATTGGGAGTTCTTGACTTCTATTTTTTCTAAGTGTTGAAATGAAGTTAGATGACTTAGATTTCATCTTTTAAGCTCCTGAAGACTTGCACATGTGTTCATGGCCCACACCGTGTGTTGGAACAATTACAAGTTGACACAAAAATGTGTAGGAGCCATCTCCACTCACGCAAGGGCCTTATTTTGCATGATTTCCTCTTCATTAATTCCAATTTTGGTCCCAAATTTTCCTAATTGTTCCATACAAACAAATTCATGCACAACTTATGTCTCAAAATAAATCGAAGGTCAAAGTCTCGACTTTGCATCCCGGAATGGTTTGGTCTCTAACTTATCGTAGTTAAACCGAATTGTCCGTGTACAAAATACGGACATAACAATAATACAATGATGGGGAACAATACACATTCTTAAAAGTTCCTATGCTTGTGTACATGCCATTCCTTTAATTTGTTTAGATTTATATTCCAAAGGAAAAGTGATAACCCATTCTCTACTACTTACGCTATGTCGTAAAACCTTAACTTTAGAGAATGATTAACATATGTTTCTGTTAGATAAATTCCAAAGGAAAAGTGATAACCCATTTTCTACTACTTAGGCTATGTCGTAAAACCTTAAATTTAGAGAATGATTAACATATGTTTCTGTTAGATAAATTTGATAGGAGGGTTTACTTGATTCCAGACCAAAAATTATCATGCTGTTCGAAGAACAGTTTTAGGTTCTATTGAATGTTTTTGTCTCCTAGTGATTCTATAGTGGTGCGCTGCAGTAGCATAAAAACGAATTTCAGAGGAATATAATCTAAGAAGAAAACTCTTTGCTCAATAAGGTTTATAGGCCAATTAATCAATACCTGCTCAACATGCCAGCGTGACCTTCATACACTACTTAGACTACCTTCTAAAGCACCACAAACTACCTAAACTACCTTCTAAAGCAGAGAAATTCACCATTGACTTTGATCCTCGTGGAAACACGAAATAAAATTTGAACAAATAAAACATAATAAATAATGCAAGTTGACGTTTCCAGTACTTGAAACTAAAGACAGAAAAACTATGAACTTGCTCTATGAGGAACTATCACCATGTTGGATGTTCCAAAGGTCATAATCATTAATCAGCTACATGTAAGGTATTTTGATAAATAAAATGACTAAGATATGGAAGAAACCACTATCTCCTCGGATCCCTAAAGCGCTTTCAAGACTACAAATTAAATATACAAAAAGGATACGGGGTAGAAAAAGAAAATGGTTGTAGGACCAAAAAGACAATGGTCACCTTATAATATGCAAGAGACCAAAACTAAACCTTCACACACACACACACACATACATATAGAACCATTATAAGCAAATGTGGAAGTACGATGCCAACATCTATAGCGACCTATCGAAATCAAAAAATAGAACCATTATTAGCTACAAAAAGAATTACATTTATATATGTTCTCCAATGTATTTTGAAATATAAATGAAATGAAAGTATACATTGAATAGTGCACGTAACACACTTCATGATGAAGTGTAGTTCTTGAAAAATAAAAATATAAACTTTATAAAGGCATTGATGAAAATACCCAAAAAGACCACCACAAGTTCACACTAATAGGAAGAAAATACTAAATGTTTTATTTTCTAGTTTAATGACCTATTAAAATTTTGTAGTTGTGAGGTTCATTTAGAGGAATGTTTTTGTCTTAAGTAGTCCACCGAGAAGAATTTGTGAAATGAAATATGACACAGAATACATCTTCTAGGTAATTTTTACGTGCCTTTGTATCGTGAAACTATCAAAAGATTGTATGACAAACTAATGAAGCTTCATTCAGAAATGAAATTAATGAATCTAAAACTCAAAAACCGACAACAAAACGACATTATCTCTGAATTATTATATTAACCTTTAGTCCTTGAAAGTTGGGTAACATACCTGCCATGCTTTTTCCAATCATTTGGATGGGTCAAATGCCAACCAGCTCCATGACCTAGTAAAGAGGTCATACAGTTCGTAATCCAATCGCCCTTGCAGAATAAAATAAAATATAGTGAGAAAGCTGTTGGATGGCTCTTATTAGTGAGAAAGCTGTTGGATGGCTCTTAGATAAAGATATAACAATGTCATAGATCCGAAGATGGAAGTACCTTGTCCAAGCAAATACATATGCCAATTGTCGATGATGAATCCAAAAACATAATCCGCCGGAGAAGCGTCCATAACAACATGGGAGAAGCTGAAACAATCACAAAAAGCACTCGAAATACACCACAGCAACATGTGAGTTAAGTAGCTAAACAATCGAGAAAATAAATTGTCACTAAAGTAAAAAGTAGATAATTCTCGATTAAAAAGGATTGATATGCTATTTCTACACATTTTTTCATCTCTTTTTTTTCCTGATAGCAGATTCCAAAAGAATCATATGAAGATGCAAAACTGATTAGTTAAACCTTGTATTCAAGCTTCACTCAGATGCACACCATTACCTTGCGTTTCATTTCAGCCTTCAATTCTCTAAAACATCAGCCCTGCAAAGATTCCTAAAATTAGAATCACATACACTAAACTGCTGGTGATGAGTTCTCCCAACATCTCTCTTCAAAATGCCAAAATTAAAAACAACAGAAACACTCAACCTATTAGCATAAATTTGAATAATACCCCATAAGAATTGAATCTTGAACAAATTGTAAAGAGGAAAACTAACTTGATGTAGTTGAACTGAGATAAACCCAGAAGCAAAATTACCCAAAAAAAAAACTCGGAACCTTCAAAATTCTTAAAAGAACAACACAAACCGTAAACCAATCGCCAGATTATGAAAATAACCCATAAAATTGAATCCTGAACAAACTGTAAAAAAGAAAACCAACTTGTTGAAATCGAAATGGTAGTATTACTGTAACTGTGAAGAGTCCTATGTATGATGAATACTTGCCTCCTCTCTTATTATAAATCAACGGTATGTATGAAGACTACTTGCCTCATTTTTATAAACTTCTCTCTCCCTCATCGGTTGGTTGTATTTGTTGTAGTGTTTTTTTAAGAGGGTGGTTAATTATTGGGATTAAGGTAAAAGAATTTTTTAGGAAGACAGTTTCGAAATTTGATGAAAAACCTGTACACGTTGTGGAGAAACCGGAGGAGCACGTCGCATGTCGCATGTCGCATGTCGCACGTCCTTTTATCTCTGTCTCGTATGAAAACTGTGCAAACCCATTTAAGCTAATTTTGTGCTTTTTTTTTTTTTTGTCTACGATTAGTTATATCGATCGATTTTGCAACTTTGTTAGGATTTTAATTATAATTCGAACTCATTCTAATTTATTAAAACAAAAAGAAATTCAAAGTTGGAAGAATATGCAAAACGTCTTCAAGACCACTACTTATATAAAACTAAAGTTTTGTTAAAAATTGTGTACAACCACTACTTAAAAAAAAAAGATATTTTATTATTTTTAATCTAAAAAAATAACTAATAACTAAATTAGTCTCAACTATAATTATAATTCAAACTCATTCTAATTTATTAAAACAAAAAGAAATTCAAAGTTGGAAGAATATGCAAAACGTGGCCTTCAAAGACTACTCATATAAAAACTAACCACTTTTGTGAAAAATTGTAAAAAAAAAAAAAAGATATGTTATTATTTTTAATTTAATTATTATTTTTAATTTAAAATAATAACTAAAAATTACCTAATTAACTAATTTTGTCCTAAAACTAACACATGGCATTCTCTTGTGCTGCCACTTGTCACAATTCTATTGCAAACTTTCCTCTTTTTAATAATATAAATATATATAGATGCTCATACAAAAAAGAATATAGCCGACATTTGATGTTGTACTTGCGCAAATTATTATTGGTGTGATATCAATTGAATTCATTGTTTTTATATTAGAGAGCTTTTAACTTTTTAACATTCTGCTTGTGCATAAACAATACGCAGTCTCATTTTTCCTTTCTACAGAATGCATCTTGTAATTTTTTCATTCAAAATTCTACAAGATACATTCTTTAGATTATTATTTGTGATATCAATAGACATGATTGTTTTTAGATGAGAGTGCAATTTTAGCTTTTTAACATTCTGTTGTGCTTAAATAATACACGGTCTCATTTTTCCTTTCTACTAATTCCCGATAATTGATTAATGTGTTGAAAATTATTTGTCATTCATTTTTGCTCTATATCTCTCCTTTCCTCTCCTTAACACCCTCAATTATTTATTACTCTACTAACACGTAATTTTAGGACTGCAGACCTAAAATTTTAAGATTTTTTTCCTGTAACTCAATGAATGACAATTTCAGATCCCCCAACCAATTAAAAAAAAAAAAAAGCTTTTTTTTCATAAACTTCCCTCGAAATTAAAAGGGTCAAGTCAATTGGAAAGAAAATTAAACTCAAAAAAATCAAGGTTATACAATGAGCAAATTTGAAAAAAGAAAATACAAAGATAGTCAAGCTTCGGTCAAAGATTTTGTAATAAAGCGTAGTATCTTAGTTGATGCATTTGACTAGTAAGGTTAATTTTTTTTTAATTTTATTTTTTTGTTTATCGGATGTCCCAGAAGGGACTTTTGACTAGTAAACAATCTTTTCTTTATCTTTTAGAGAGGAAAGGGAGTATATTAATATATTAATGTAAATAGGTCCAGATAATATCAACAAGTCTCAGTAAAGGAAGATGATCATAGACATATCATTCGAGTTTAACTAAGTACTTTTAACATTTATGTGGCAGGTGATTCAAATGATTAATCTTCAAACATTTTATCTTGGCACGGTTTTGGGTTAAAAAAAAGTTGCTTTTTGTACAATAAATTTTTTTAAGTAATCTCATCTCTTTTTGGTATAATAGATGAAAACT
>NC_081353.1:52291393-52374874 GCF_029784015.1 Lycium ferocissimum | reverse complement strand
TATTATGACTTATTATTCTGTATTTGTCTTTATTGTTTTTCGGCCTTGATATGTGTTCTTGAGTTATTCATTGTGATTCGATCATGAGGCATTGTTGATGAGATTTTGAGATGGAAAATATACATCTATTAAGGCACATTTGACAGGGTGGTGACGATGTGGCCTCGTTGTGAGCTTGTGGTCCAAGGTTCATTCTAGAACGAGTGGTACATGGACACCATGGGTCCCCTGCAGGTCATGACTATTTGGGGAAAACATTACCATTTAGCATGTGTGTATATGTTTGGAGTATTTGGCCAGTGCATTGCATTGTACATCATTATATTTTGCATTGCACTTCATTACATTTTATTCTGCATTATTATATGGCTCGTTTAGTTCTAATTTTGGTATGGTTTATTGAAACGGCTATTGTGGTATAGATATGATCATTGACTGAGTGAAATTGTGGTTTAGTGACTCTACCTAGGGTCGAAACTTAGACTTGTGATTATCGCGTGAGATTATTGAGACTGGATAGACTGGTGGTTTAGAAGCTTCATCTTAGGTTGTGATTTAGTTATGGGATATTCTGTGACTTAGATCTGAGTATTATGTGCCTATCTGTTTATCTTGTTGATTCTATGCTTATTGTGTGAACTAATCTTAATCGGCCTATGATGCTTACCGGTACATAGTGTTTGTACTGATACTACCTTGCTACACCCTTTTTGAGTGCAGATTGTGTTCCAGAGATTTCATCCAGACCACATCTCTAGCTTGAAGCTAGTTTGCTTGATCAGATCCGAGGGTGAGCTTCTATCCATGCCATGCCGCCTGAAGATCTTTCTTTCCAGATGTCTACTTTCATTCCAGACATTATTTATTATTATAGTTGACAAATATTTCATTCTTTAGACATTGTTGGTTAGAGTCCTTGTATGATCACTTTCAGATTTTGGGAATTTAATAGTTAGACTTCTGTACTTATATTATTTATCATTTATGACTTCGTTAGACTATTTATTTATTCACTTATTTATTGATTGTTAGAGTATAAATGATTAAAGAAGTTGAAATTGGCTAGTTATTAATGGGTTAACGGGTAAGGGTTCGCCTACTAGTGATAATAAGGTAGGTGCCCACACGATCGGTAATTAGGGTCATGACAATTTGTGTAACTTTTCTTTTCGAACGGGAGAGAATATGCTTACACTTTTTAAAATTGCTTTCTAACTTCATCTCCACTGACATAGTTTTCACCGGTGAAGATTTGTGAGACATTCAAAGAGAGACTGTTGCTTGTCATGGTTGAAAAATAAGGTTAAATGTTGTATGAATAAAAAATTAGTTTGAATTGGAATTGGTTGAAAGTAGCCTTGAGCGTTAAAAATAAGTACAGTTAAAATGGGTTGAAAATAGGTATGATTAAAAGTGGTCAAAATTTTTCTTCAATGAATGCACAGACCCATTAAGATCATTGCAGGCTCTGATACCACTGTTATGATTTTTTTGGAGAGAGATGCAAACAACAAGGTAGAAAATATGAATGAAAATTGTCTCATCTAAATTTTATTAATCATAAGACTTTATAAGACACATAAATGAAGTAGTAGATTCCTTCTACAACAAAAGTATTAGACTCTTGTTAAAACTAAAAAAACTTAATATTCTACTAAATCAACTATTAGATTTCTCTTATAACTAAACAACTAATTATTTTAGAAAACTATAGCAGTAACAGATGCAAAATCCAACAATAAGTAAAGCTTTCCTACTATTGAAAATAATAACAGAACTTTTTCAGAATTGGCAGATAGTCAGAATGCATCTGCCGCATAGCAGAATATTTCTAAGTGTAGAAATATGAAATGTATGAAGAACACTGAATTGCATTAATTCTCGACTGATTTTCTTATTGCATGTGTATTCTTTTGTACAAGTATTTAGATACAAAACCAGAGAATATTCCTATACAATTGTCCACTCAGTATTGGCTATCGAATAACAAATTTAACCAACTGTGCAGTGCATTTGCTAGACAGAGAATTACATGAATGAAAAGTAATATAGTAAAGAACATAAACCAAAATTATCCATGACAAATCTAGTGGGCAACAGACTGGAAACTAAGTTCCATAGGTATATGGTACATGAATTATGAATGGAAGAAGCTTTTATAGATAAGTCTTTATATGGTTTAGCTACTGTTAAGACTTATTACTATTCTTTATGTTAGTTTTATTTAATTACAAAATATAACAACACTTTATCAATTATAGCAAATGTAAGATTTTAACTACTTACGGATTAATTTTATGATAAGAAAATAAGCTCATCATAGAGCTATCAAAATAAGATTTGAACTACTTAAGGATTAATTTTACAATAAGAAAGTAGGCTCATCATAGAGTTGTAAAAATAGGTTGTGTCATTCATCCACGTAATTGCACAGAGTATCCCTCGGAAGACTGATATTCATTTTTCCTCCACGTTTTTGCGTATGTTGTGAAAATAGGTTCCTTTAATACTTATAGGACTGCAGTTGACATTTTTACCTTTCCATTCTTACGTTTCTTTTCCAACTCATCCTCTAAAATCGTCTAAGTGCTGATTCAAACAGTGATTTAATGATAGCTTTAAATCTCAAAATTCTATTATTGGCCCTTAGAAAGTGTTGAAGAAGACCAAGTAGGTCTTCCTTATTTGGTGTTGTTTGACTAAATCGGTGAATTGATGATTCAGATCATTTGTGTCTGTGGTTGAAGCCTTTGTATCAAATTTGAGATCATTTGGAGCAAATTAGTGTGGTTTGATCAAAATTGGAAATGCAAATCGGAGATTTGTTGATCAACAGTCAACACAAACGAATTATGTCAATCGGATGGATTATTGAATAATTTAATAAGATAGGTTGAATGCAAATAACATAGAATCATGTCAACCCGGTGGGATCTGATGAACAATTGAACAAGCACGTGTCATGCCAATCTAGTAAAGTTTGAGTTACCCAATCAGATAGCTAGATTGAATATAACATGAAAGCTTATTGATTTGTCATGACTTGCATGCCATCATTTTGAGATATATTTTTCTCTTTTTCTAGCTTTGAAATCATAAAAGAGAAGTATTATGAGTGAGAACTTGTGATTATTTGTATGCCACCACTTCTTAATGATAAGATCCATTTAACCTATTTTTAATGATACAACCCCAAATCAAAAAAAAAATGATACAACCCACTAAATCAACAAATATTGTACATGTTAATCCTACAAAGGGAAGGATTAAAGCTAGTCCATTTACATCTATTGACACAACAGGGCCACTACAAGTTTGGCTTTATTAGGAATGTAAGACAAATATTTAGGAATGAAACCAAGACTTCATATCCATATGAAATTTTTAAGGAGTAGTAATCTACATGCCTCATATTTTGGCTAAGCCGATCCATAATTTGAGTTCTAATTCATATGAAGAACAAAGTAGAGGCTGTGGATGGCGTGGAGTTGGTCCTTTATTACATTGATTCAGCTTGTGATGCAGCTGCTATGAAGATCATTATGACATGTAGATGAGGATGTGATCAAGAGATAAACAACATGAAGAAACAACTGCAGTCGAGTAGTTGAGAAACTGTGTCCAAGAGTTAGTTATAGTTTGAAAGTCGGTTAGGATTTGAAAGTTAGTTACTGATACTATTGTTTGTTAGTTGTGATTACAGGCTGTCCATCTTGTTAGGATAGTTAATGACAATTGTAGCTTATAGATAAGAAGTTAATCATTGGCATAGGATCTATAAATACTTGTAATCTCAATTCATTCAATCATTCATGATTATACAAGATCAATTTCTCTTATCTCTCTATTTTCTCTCTTAGCATTATCTCGGTTAATTTCTTGAACTGCTAACTGCAAATCTTTGATTGAAATCCTAGAATTTCTTATCCTTGTTGTTAATATTCCATTGTTAGTCAATATACCCCTCGATATATATCAATATACACCAGATATACCCTAAATATACTGTCACACCCCGATCTCACTAGGGTGTGATGGGCACCCGACCCTGTAACTGGAGCCGAGCGAACCCACTGACTCTTTCTACATACTAATTTTTTTTTTTTTGAAATCTCTACGTCAAGTATACATAACAAGACTGCTGAAATATTCCTTTGTTGCTTTAGAATCAAATGAAATATGTGACTGTACAAAACTTGCATCATGGTACAAACTGACTCCCGAAACCCAAGACTCTGTCTGCAAAGTCTCTAACTTCAACAAGACATCATGGCATAGCACGCCGATCGGCGACACCCAGAACAAATGGAGTTTGCCAACTTCGCCGGAACATCTTCTATCCTCGGTTTATCCGTCCGGGTGTACCAGTTGCGTGGCATAACGTACCCCCGAAGAAGAGGGGTCAGTACGAGCATTGTACTGAGTATGTAAGACGTGAACAGTAACAACATAGTAAGAGCTGTAGAGCATATCATGTAAAGAGAGTATCCTGTACATGTGGAGCATATCATGGGAAGCTGTATCTATACATATGGAACATATCACGCGTAAAACTGTAACCGTGCAGAGTAACAACGGTATGGAAACGTAGACCGTATCATAGGATAAAGGAGTAACTCGTACCGTGAGTGCCACTCGTGGCGGAGGCCATGCATGCCTAGCTTTTACTTTTTCTTTTTCTGAACACGGTGTTTCTTATTCTTACATAGAAAACAGATACTTTTCGAAAAACGGTACTTTTTACTCACAGTTACAGACGCCGAATTCATCGGCTCTCCCACCCCCCTCCCCAACAGTGTCCCAAGTATATCAAATTATATATATATGTATATATCACATAAACAGACGCCGCGTACGGCTCTCCCATATCCCGCGTCCGGGCATCCCGCGTCCGGGATGATAAGCCAGCTGAATCAGGTGGACACAGTTGCCCTCCCCATTCCCCACATACATATACATTCATCAATATCATGTATTATATACACAGCATGCATGGGAGCCCAAGGAAAGTCATGTGTCTATCGGAGTGACGTAAGGTCGGTAACCTCCGATTACATTATGGATTAACCGGGATCGCTTTATCTCACCTGAAGGAACGAGTAATTTAAGGCGAGACTACCAACGAAGAATAGTACTAGGAGAAAACATAGTATGATATCATGAGCATCATAGACGTCAATTCATAGACCTTGAAATCCGTAGAACATAGTGTCATAGCTAAGAAATAGAGATAAGGATCAATAACTAGTTTGTCACCTTCGTATTCACATCGAATCCTTTGCTTAGAAATCTTGGTCATGGAATCATTTTGGTCATAGTTATCGCAGGCATATTCTCTTTTCTACATCATCGTTATCATTATTGCCATAGAAGTATTCTCATTGGGATAGGTATAGTACTTGTCAGTTGACAACAGAATAAGGATCAAAGGTTTCTTTTGGATTCAGCTTCAAAGTAAGTCAAGCGGAACAATAAGGAAAATCCGGGGAACAATGGGCCCAACTCGGGTCAAATGAGGCGGCGTACCAAATTTACATATGTTACATGTCATGGAATTGCTTGTGAGGGTTTTAGGTCAGTCGGGTCCTATTTATGCGTGTTCTAGAGGTTTAGGAAGTTCTTCCAACCTTCTACACAATTTTTAATTCAATTCCACTGAATGAAAAAGGGGAAACTTTAGGTGCGGATTCCGGAGGGTAGAAGGGTCCCAGAGGTTCTTATCTAACATATTACGTCTAAGACATGCCATAGAAAGAAGGTGAAGTCTACATACCTCTTTTCGCTCCTTCGCTATTCCAAATTCAAGCTCCAAATTTGCCAAAATCTACAATTTGGTCATGTTTACCAAAAACTCGATTAGTGCATTTAGAACTCGGATTCTTCAAATGACACTTGGCTACCGAAATTTTGGCAGCATTTCCCCGTAAATATATCATGCCACCAAGTTTAACTTGGCCGATTTCAATCAATAACAATCCCGGGAATACAACCTGGCCAAACTATCAACGACAATGCCACCAATCATGCTAACAATTTCAATCACCATACTACCTTCTTCAAGACTTTCCAACTCCAATAAAAACAATAACAACCTTATAATTTATATTCTAACAACACCATAATAACATCATTGTCTTCCATACATGCAAGAACATTATATTCGATTAACATAAGCTTCTAAAACAATCCTTCCACTTCCTAAACCATTCGGCCAACATACTACATACATATGTTCATGCATTTTTCATCCATTTTCTATACATCACAACAACAACAACATGCTATATAGAATTTATTCATTCTTTTCCATACACACAACTCACACCCACGGCCAACACAATGCATACACGGCTACCTCCACAACTTCTATTTTCTCATGCTTTTCATTCATTTCATCATAAAATACATAACAACAACAATTAAAATACTACATAAGAATTGATTCATCACTTCCATACCATGCAAGAACCTACACGGCCACACCTTCAACATGCAAAATTTTATGTTTTTCATTCCCTTCTACACATTACAACATGTACCAAGCATCCATAACACAAGGAGGGAGATTGAACCTTACCTCTTTCCTTATTCTTCAACTCTCGGCTAGAGTTAGAAATTGCAAGAATAATTGGTTTCCTTGTTCCAACAACCCTTCCATGTTAAAGAGAACCTTCCATTTAGTGGAAATAATAGAAGAAAAAAAATATTTTTCCTTCACTCCCTCTTGGCCCTTGTTGGCCGAACTCTCCTTCTTTCTTCTTTCTTTTTTTTTTCCTTTCTTTCTTTCTTTCTCTCCAAAAATCTCTAGAGTTTTCATGAGAATTATGACTAATAAGTCATATATATATACATGTATTCCACCATCTTTACATATTTATAACTAAGTCCTTCAAGTTTAGTCATTTGTCTCCCTTCCTTCTTTTCTAGACTTTTCTTCCATTTTCTTGAATTTTCTTAAAAAATGAGCAAAGATGACCAACTTCCTTCTCTTACAAGCTTCATCCATGCACATGCACAATTACCCTTATTAATTAAAATGTGGCACACACCACACATACTACACGGCCACATGGCCTTTTTCTTGAATTTTCTTGAACTTTGTGAAATGTCCATTTTGCCCCTAGCCTTTTTCAATATTTCCCATGATGCCACTTTGCAAATTTTCCTCTTTGCCCTTGACCTTTTCCAACATTTTCACAATACCAATATTCATAAATAATATTCCTAACAACTCGGACATTAAAATTATTTTAGAGCATAGTCTTTGTCCTCAATTTCTCACCATTACCTCGCAACACCAGACGCACGAAATACGGGCTATAACATATACATCAATTGGTATCAGAGCCACTGATCCTCGACTGCAACAATGACAAGAAGTAATGAAATTGTAATGAGAAGCAAGAATCAAGATCAAACTGGGGAAGAAATGGGTGATAGATGGATTCAGATTCAAGAACAATTACAAAAACTAATGGAAGGAATGAGTAGTATAACTGAACGCAATGTAGTAGTGGATAAGGAGATGATGGAAATGAGAACTGCTATCAATCAAATGAATGGAAGAGGCAAGGAATGAGAAGTGAGAAGAGGAGAATCTTCATCTGTTGATAGGAATTGTTCTGTGGAAGTTATGCCAGAAGGAAGAATAAAAGAAGTCCATGCTAATCACACTCATAATGGTAATTTCTTTACTAGATACTCTAGGTTAGAATTCCAAAAGTTTTCTGGTCAAGATCTGAGGACTTGGCTGTATAAGGTAGATCAATTTTTTTCTATGGATGAGGTTCCATTTGATCAGAGAGTAAAAGTAACTTCTATTCATCTAGAGGGGGAAGCTATTGCTTGGCACAGATCATTTGTGAGATCTAGGATAGATCCTACTTGGACTGAGTATATACTAGCATTGAATGAGAGGTTTGGAGAGGAGTTTGAGGATCATATCGAGTCCTTGAAAAACTTGACTCAAACTAGGAGTGTCAAGGAGTATCAAGCTGAATTTGATAGATTATTGACTGTTGTGAACCTGTCAAATGAGAATACTCTAAGTTGCTTTTTAGGAGGTCTTAAACCTGAACTGCCGTTAAGATACAAAATCCTAGAACTCTAATGCAATCTTACAAAATTACAAGGTTGCAAGAGGAGATGTTTGAAGCTCAGGCTAGGACATGGGGGCTAAAACCTGTCAATAAACCACATCAACCTGGCCTTTTACCCATCCCAATTCACTACAGATCAAACACCTTCCAAAAACAACCTACACCAAATACCTTTAAAAGACCTTTTGAACCAACTTCTTCAAAAACTAGCAAAATTCCTGGGAGGAGGTTGACATCTGCAGAGATGGATAAAAAGAGAGCCAAAGGACTTTATTTTTTCTGTGATGAGAAATATGTTCCTGGGCATAAGTGTAACACTAATAAGCAGATATTCTTGGTGGATATGGTTGAGGAGGAACAGGTTAAGAAGGATATGATAGATAAATCACTAACTGAGTATATAGAAGAAGGGGATGAGTTCATGACTATTTCACTTCAGGCTTTCACAGGTGTTAGTGGATACCAAACTATAAGGGTAACTGGCTACCATGAGAAGAAACCTTTACAAGTTTTGATAGACACTAGAAGTACACATAACTTCATAGACCAAGAAGTTGCTAAGAAACTAGGTTACAAGGCTAGTTCTATCATGGAGCAATTAGTAAGTGTAGCAGATGGAAGAAGGGTGCAAACAGCTTCAGTTTGTAGAAATATGCAATGGTTGCTACAAGGTACAACATTCAGTTTAGACTTCCTATTATTGCCCTTAGGTAATGTTGATATTGTCTTGGTAGTACAGTGGTTAAACACCCTTGGTAGGATCCTATTTGACTTCAGAAATAGGACCATAGAGTTTATGTACCAAGGTAAGAAACATGTTCTCAGAGGAGCAAGTAATGCAGTTAAGTCAACTAAAGCTAAGTCACTCAATCACATAGAAGAAGAAGACACTCAATTCTTCATAATGTCCCTCACTTCTGGATCAGATGAAGAACTGCAATGTCACCATATACAAGCTACTCCAGGTGAATTCCTAACACCTGTTATATCTTACTTGATTAAGCAGTATGCTAGTACCTTTGAACCTCCCACTACTCTTCCACCTCACAGAGGAGCATTTGATCATAGAATACCTCTAATAGAATCTGCTAATCCTGTCAGTAAGAGACCTTATAGATACCCTGGTATTAAGAAGGATATTATTGAGAAACTTGTACAAGAAATGTTGGATCAAGGTATTATCCAGCATAGCACAAGCCCTTATGCTTCACCTATTGTGTTGGTTGGGAAAAAAGATGGCAGTTGGAGGTTGTGTGTAGACTATCGAGAGTTAAACCAGCCCACTATAAAGAATAAATTCCCAATACCAATAATTGAAGATTTATTGGATGAACTATGTGGTGCAGTTGTATTCTCAAATATAGATTTAAGAGATGGTTATCATCAGTTAAGAATGCATGAAGGGGACACTTAAAAGACAGCTTTTAAAACTCATGAAGGGCATTATGAGTTCCTAGTCATGCCTTTTGGCCTGAATAATGCACCCTCATCCTTCCAAAGTTTGATGAGTTCAGTCTTTAAACCATTACTAAGAAAGATAGTTTTAGTCTTCTTTGATGACATTTTATGTTACACCTCATAGTTTGGTACGTTAAGATTCGTTAGGTGTTAGCTGTGTAATTGTGGATACTGGAGTACCTTCTAGGATATATGAGATTATATGCGCCTATCTTATGATTATGAGAGTTTAAGTTCATATAATAATCTAGGGAAGCATTGGAGGGCAAGTGGATTAAGGAAATTAAGTTTGTTGGAACTTTGGAGAAAGTATGAAGGGCAATTTTGGCCCAACTTGGAGGAGGAATATCTTTTAGTATATGTGAAGTTTTAAAGAAAGTAAAAGCCTAAATTAAAGTTTAGGAAGTCTAGTTTCCAACGCAACAAACCGCGCGTTAATCCGACATCGGAATCAAACGTTATGAGCATTTCAAGATGGGCTATCAGAACAAGGAATTAACCCTGCGCGAACGCGCAGAGGAGGACCCAGCAACTCAGCACGAACGCGATCGCGCTGAGCAAATTTTAAGTCGGTCCAGGCAGATTCTGGAACTCTATATAAGGGGGGCTTACCCCCCCCCCCCCCCTTCTTCATCAAACCCACCGTAAAATCCCCCCAAATATTCTAAAAATTTCCTACAACTTCCCAATATCAAATTTTAGCCAAATTAAGTATAATCTCCGAATTCAGGTTCAGAAAGCGTATAGTTGCAATTATAATATCATATTGCGGTGAATTTTGTCTAGAGTTCAAGGTGGAAAGTGAAGATATTGCGGTTCTAGCGGAGGTAAGGTATGAATCTTCCCTTATTGATATTGATTTAGGTGTATTTACAGAGATAAAGGTATTAATTAATCGTATAATGGATTTGTGGGTTGAGAAATTGGATAAACATTGTGTGAGATATTTTATGGAATATTTTGGTATGGACAATGATGTTGTTGGCATTAGAGTTGTTGTTGTTGTGTTGATTGTTGGTATTGTGATTTCGAGCTAGGGATATAAACAGAGGAGATGCTGCCCGAATTTCAGCAAATTCTAAAGAAGTCTAATTTAAAGACTTGAGGTAGGCATATGTTAATGAGCCTAACAGTAGTATGATTTCTCTTGAATGTAGATTTACGAGCTCGAGAGAATAAACGTCAAGTAATATAAGACCGAAAAGGTAAGTTAAGGCTGTTCCTTCTTTTCTTGGCATGCTTTCATGTATGGTAAGAGCATGATAAACCTTATGACTCGAGATTTATCAAAGTAGAGCTTGTCATATTGTTGTCTAGTTTCTGAGTGTTATGTTATTCCTTCTGAGGGGCCACATCCCCTTCCTATGTCCTTGAGTTATAGAGAGACAGAAGAGACATGTTACAATATCAGTATTTTTCAGCATACGCATGATAAATTGCATGATATATATACTTTTCTTTAGCCTAGCCACTTGGTCAGTGAGAGATTTTTATTTTGCCTGGCCTACGGGTCAGTGAGACAGATATACCTGGCCTATGGATCAGTGAGACAGATATGCCCGGGTCTACGGTCAGCCGAGACGATTGCCTCGGCCGACGGTCGCCGAGACATATTGCTTGGCTACTTGGCCAGTGATATTTTACAGGCAAGTGATATTTTACAGTTGCCTGGCCACTTGGTCAGTGAGATACATATATATAATGGTATTATATTTCATTTCATAGGAGACAGGTCAGGTGAGATATTCAGGGCATTCTTTGGCCTCCGTATGTATCATTTCCGCATCGCTCGTTATCGTTGCCTTACATACTCGGTACATTATTTCGTACTGACGTCCCTTTTGTCTGGGGCGCTGCATTCATGCCTGTAGGTACAGATCAACAGATTGATAAACCTCCCCAATAGAAAGGACCGGACATCAGCTGATTGGTGAGCTCCTTTTCTGTCCGGAGTTGCCAGGTCCTTTGGAGTCTCTCCTTTTTTTTTCCAGATTGTATGGTACGCGCTCACACATCTTCCTAGAGGCTTATAGATGAGTCTTGTATATAGTATGTCAGTGTGATAGCCTTGTTGGCTTGTATATGTCTGTTGAATGTTGTTGGTTTTGTACGATTAAAGCAGCCTCCTCGGCTTGCTCAGTTATATATATATTTTGGGTGTGTGCCCAGTTCAGATGAGATGATCAGTATTTTTTTTATATCTCCAGATTAGACATTATAAGTTTAAGTTGGGGTTCACTCCCCAGAGTTTCAGATTTAGAGTGATTCGCTCGGGCCTAGTTTGGCTTCGGGTGCCGGTCACGTCACTCCAAAATTGGGGCGTGACATTTTAATATACAGCAGGAATCTAAGTGAGCATGTTAAGCTAGTTCTTGACTTGATGCAAAGATATTAATTGTATGCCAAGATGTCCAAGTGTGCTTTTTGAGTGCCTAAAGTTGAGTACTTAGGCCTTTTCATTAGTGAAGAGGGTGACTCCACAAGTCCAAAGAAGATTGGCGTAGATACAAACTGGCCCATGCCTAGAAATATTAAACAACTTAGAGGATTTCTAGGCCTTGTTGGTTATTATAGGAGGTTCATTCAAGGTTATGGTTCTATATGCAGACCACTACATGATCTCCTCAAGAAGGAAGGTTCAAATGGTGTGAAGAAGCTACTGCAGCATTTGAAAAGTTGAAACTAGCACTGATTTCTGCACCTGTTCTAGCTATGCCAGATTACTCTAAGCCCTTTATAGTTGAAACTGATGCTAGTGGTAAAGGTATTGGTGTTGTGTTAATGCAGCAAGAGCATCCAATTACCTATATCAGCAAGTCCTTAGCACCAAGACACCAAGCTATGTCAGTCTATGATAAAGAGTTGCTGGCTCTCATATTTGCTATCACTAAGTGGTCTCATTATCTGCTAGGAAGACCATTTGTTGTTAAAACTTATCAGAAGGCACTCAAACACTTGTTAGAGCAACATATTCATACTGATTTTCCGGTTCTTGGCATCTCTATGCTCATGGCATTTGACTTCTCAATTGAGTATAAAAAGGGAGTTGAAAACAAAGCTACTGATGCTTTGTTAAGGAAGCCTGATTCTGAACTATTGGCAATATCACTCCTAGCACCTCATGATTCCCTATTTGAGAAAATTAAAGCAACTTGGACAACTGATATAGTGTTGAAGGACATAATTTTGAACCTGCAGACTCAACCTTTTAAATCCTTCACCTGGTCAAATGAGCAGTTAAAGTGGGAAAGGAGATTGGTTGTAGGAAATGATCCTAAGTTGAACCAGACTATTATTGGTTTGTGGTATAACCCTACACTAGGAGGACACTCAGGAATGGGTGCTACTATTAGAAGAGTTCAATCTCTTTTTTACTGGAAATCTCTTGCTACTGATGTTAGAAACTTCATTCAGAGATGTGATGTTTGCCAAAGACATAAATATGATATAGAAGCTTACCCAAGGTTGCTGCAACCTCTACCTATACCTGATGGTGTGTGGACTGATATTTGCATGGATTTCATTGAAGGGTTGCTTAAGTCTAAAGGTAAGGATGTCATTTTGGTTGTAGTAGACAGCTTGAGTAAGTATGGTCACTTCATATGTTTACAGCACCCATATACAGCTCAATATGTGGCACAATGCTTCCTTGATCATGTCTTTAAGCTGCATGGGTTGCCTGCCACTATTACTAGTGATAGGGATCTATATTTCTCAGTACTTTTTGGTAAGAATTGTTCACCTTGCAAGGTGTTCAACTACAAAGATCCACTACTTATCACCCTCAGACTGATGGTCAAACAGAGGTTTTGAATAGGACACTTAAAACTTATTTGAGGTGTTTTTGTTCTGATTGTCCTACTGAGTGGTCTAAATATTTGCCTCTAACTGAATGGTGGTATAATACCACCTATCATGCTTCTATAAGGTGCACCCCATATGAGGTTTTGTATGGTCAAAAACCTCCTATTCATCTTCCTTATCTAGCTGGAGAATCATCTTGTGAGATGGTGGACAGGTCTTTGGTTTCTAGGGAAGCTATCATACTTCTCTTGAAGCTTCACATCTCAAGAGCTCAACAAAGGATGAAGGATCTTACTGACAAACACAGGTCTGATAGGTGTTTTGAAGTTGGAGATTGGGTTTATCTGAAACTCCAACCTCATAGGCTAGTTTCTGCTGCTATCAACAACAAGCTAGCTACTAAGTATTTTGGTCCATATATGGTTGAAGCTAAGGTGGGAGCTGTTTCCTACAAGTTGTCATTACCATCTGAGGTGCTCATTCATCCTACAGCCCATGTTTCACAACTAAAGAAATGTCATGCACTTCCTTCTACTTTCACTCATCCTCCTGTGGTTCACATTTCTAGTCCCTTTTGTCCTGATCCTGCAACTGTACTTGATAGGAGACTTGTCAAGAGGGGTAATAAGGTTGTAGCTCAGGTTCTTGTCAAGTGGGCAGATATGGTTGTTGTTGATGCTACTTGGGAGTATGCTTCTGAGACAGGCTCCCTTCTTTCAAAACTTGAGGTCAAGTCTTGTAACACCTCAGACCTTTAACTTAAGCTTTGACCATGATTCCAGACTTAGAAAACCAGATAAAGAATGTGAGAATTGGAAATTTCTCTTCAGCTATCAGATGGGGATTTATGCCCCAGAATACGGACCGTAAACCAGTATATGGCCCGTATTTCAAGTCGTAAAGTGACACCCAAAATCACTGTGCATTCTAGAATTTGTCTGGTGGAATTTCATATTGTTAAAAACGGACCGTATTTTGAAATATGGCCCGTAAAGTGTGATCATATTTAAGGAGGAAACGGAAGCCAGTGATTCTGTTTGAAATATGTTGAATTACTGTCCAGGTTTACAGACCGTAAATCAGTGTACGGACCGTATTTTGGCCCGTATTTCCCAGCCCGCACCAGAACCTATAAATACCAGCCTTCAGTTATTTTATTTCGTTTTTCATAATTCCAAGCCCTAGAAACGAAGTGTTCTTCTCCCAACAATCCAAAACAACAAGGTAAGTCATTCCAAACTCTTCCAAATCAATTCTATCATATATGCTCTTAATCTAATCATGAAACCATGTTCTTAACATAGGGTTTTCAAGAAAACCCAATTAAAGAGCATAAAGAGAAAAACCTTGGAACTCTTTTTCCAAGACCAGATTATTATTCAAGTTTGAGAGCAATTCCAGGTATGTTAAGCATACTATCTACATGAGGAACATTGTTTAATCATCCTCATACCTCAATTATCATAATTCTCAGAAATCCAGCCAGTTCATGATTTTGCCCTAGTTCTTGATTTTCATAACCTAGGGTTAGAGCTCAGTTTTCTGATTATGTTCATACTTGTTATGCATTCTATGGACCCTAGCTTAATCTAAAATACTTGTAATTCAATCTACGAGTCTCAGAATGCGGTACCTAAGTCATCGATCAAAGTTACAGAGCCAGTCGTCAGTTTTACACCTGTTGCTTCATGTTTGATTGGGCCTAAGGCCATAGTTATGATTCATATGCATATGTAATTATTTTGGGCCTAAGGCCATAGCTTTGAGATCTCATTAATTGTTGGGCTTGAGGCCGTAGTTACATGATATTTGCATAGGTTGTTTCTATACAGATCGGCTCATGATATGAGCATTCAGTTTCATTATGCTTTATTGTTCATATCCCTTATTATTGCTTTAGTTGCTTATCATACTTGTACAATTCAAATGTAATAACGTCCTTATGCATGGGACTGCATTTTACGGTGCAGAGTCTAACTTTCAGGAGGATACAGCAGTCGCTTAGCTTCCAGCGCTTTGAGTACATCAGCTAGTTGGTGAGCCCCTCTCATCCAGGGCTTCCCGTCTATTCCTAGTTTTTCGAGTATTAGTTAGTTCATTAGTATTTGAGGCATGTCAGGGTCTTGTCCTGACCTAGTTATTTTTTCTGTATTTTGATCATAGAGGTTTCATAGACACAAACTTTAGTCAGTTATGTTGGTTTTGCCTTACAATATCTATTTCCGCATTCATTATTATATTTGAGTTGGAGCATCCTCTTGCTTCGTGTTATATCTTGCATGCTTTCATGATATAACTGTTAGATTTAGAAGCCATGGGTTCGCTCGGTCATAGACAGCCAGGCACCGAGTACCGTGTCGCGCCCAAGCCATGGTTCGGGGCGTGACAAGTCTGACCTTTTGTGGGGGGTATTGTTACAATGATTCAGCTTGTAATGCAGCTGCTATGAAGATCATCATGACATGTAGATGAGGATGTGATCAAGAGATGAAGAGCATGAAGAAAACAGCTGCAGTCGAGTAGTTGAGAAACTGTGTCCAAGAGTTAGTTACAATTTGAAAGTCGGTTAGGATTTAAAAGTTAGTTACTGATCCTATTGTTAGTTAGTTGTGATTACAGGTTGTCCATCTTGTTAGGATAGTTAATGACAGATGTAGCTTATAGATTAGAAGTTAATCATTGGCATAGGATGTATAAATACTTGTAATCTCAATTCATTCAATCATTCATGAATATACAAGATCAATTTCTCTTATATGTCTATTTTCTCTCTTAGCTTTATCTCGGTTAATTCCCTAAACTGCTAACTGCAAATCTTTGATTGAAATCCTAGAATTGCTTATCCTTGTTATTAATATTCCATTGTTAGTCAATATACCCCTCGATATACATCAATATACACCAGATATGCCCTAAATATACATCATCCTTCATCGGCTTATCGAAATTGAGACTCAAGGGTAAGCTCTAATCACTTTTACAAACTGAAAATTGAGTGTTTCTCTAGGACCAATCAATTTTCAAAACTAAGGCAAAAGCATTATAAGAAGAAGTGAACTATTACCAACAAGTCTTATATTATTGTTACATAAAACAAGTTTTATTGTTATGTTTTAGTGTTTACCTTAGGTTAGATCAAAGGTTTGCTCGGAGGCTTTTAGTTTTGTTAGATATTTATATATCAGTAGAAAAGATAAACGATTTCTAGTAATAAATGAACTTTTTTTAAAAGAAAAAATTAGACTAAAAGAAAGTTAAATAGAGTGATATGACAAATGAAGATTCATAAACTAAGATTTAGTTTTGTACTCCCTCCGTCTTAATTTATTTGGCACCTTTCGGATTTTGAGATTCAAATGATTTTTTTATTTTTTATTATGGGCTTTTCATGTCTTCTAAATATTTTGAATTGTTAATTATTGTGACTTATAAGTAGTATTTTTAAAGTAGTTTTGGAATATGTAAATTTTACCTCAAAAAACTCAAAGATTCTTTGTCCGAATCAAATTAACAGGTTTGACTCTCGAAATTCGAATTGTGCCAAATAAATTGGGACAAAAAGAATAGTTTATTATAATGATATTTTAGTTAAATAATCTTTACATAGGAGATTTGTAAATAACATATTATGACATTTTTGTTGGATGATTTTGTTCAATTCAAATAGTAAACTAATTAAATTGTTTGCCATTGAAAGGTAGTAATAGTTGTTATTTTCTAGTGGTTCACCCTGATAGGGCAGCTTAGCTAGGTGCCTTTTTCCTTTTTTAACTGTGAACACAAGCTTTGGTCTCCTGCCAAAAGCAGTTCAGTTGGTCGTACGTTTGACCACTTCAGTCTCAATTGCTTAAAAAGCAAACTTTTAAAACTCCCCATTTGCATAATTGAGCTTCATATGTTTTTTGTTTTTACTTTCCACTCCAATAAATTAATCCAGAAAGACAGTGAAAGGGAAAAATGTTTGAGTTGATTGTCTCTCCTTAGCTTCTCATGATCCCATTTCTAAAATTAAAAGCCTATGTTTTCTAACTCCCAATTCTCCTTTGCTCCAACAAAATTCATACATAGCCATTGTAAGGTTAGCACTTTCTCTCTTCTTCATTTTTCGATAACTTAGAAATCTACCGACATTTTTAGGGTAAAGGTTCGAAATTAACACTCTATTGGGATGGTCTTTATCCATGGTTTCATAATGTACAATATCGTATTATATTGTATGAATACAATGTTTGGATAGACTGTATTATATGTTATGATTTAATAACATTTTTATTATTTAGCTTGACTGTATGATACTGTATAATAACATGTAAGTGTTCTAAAATATCCATAACCCTTAATTACAAACTAGTTAACATATATTAATAAAACTAAGATAAAGGATAAAATAGAAACTTTAAAAAATAAGTAGGTGGTGGGTTCTTTGGGGTGGTGGTTGGGTGGGTTGGGCTGGTGGAGGGTTGGTGGGGTGGTGGTGAGGGGTGGTGGGTGGTTGTGGCGTGGTGGTGGGGTGGGTGGGGTATAATAAGGAAATGAAAGAATTAACCATGCAAGGACAATGAAAACAAATATGGTATTTCTTGAATGAAGTCTATCCAAACTGAATTAGCACTTCTAGATTAGATTAAGCCTCTCCAGCTGAGCTGAGCACCGGGTTTATTTCAATAATGAAATAAATCAAGAAAAAATTCATAAAGAAATTCACTTTATTTTGACTATAAAAAAGTCATTTTCTAATATTAATAAGAAAAAACAATACAATAAATGTTTTAAAAATACTAAAATAAGTGTGTGATGAATTACATATAAGTGCAAGCTCAAACTAATAAATAACGACATTATTAGGCTGATATTTATTATCATTTGTAAAGTATAATCATATTACAGAATTGCTATAGAATGAACTTGAAAAGTAAAATTCAACCTACTTCAATAATGTAATTCTTATAATATATCAAGAATTCAACTTGGACAATAATTTCTTATTCTATATGTCAACAACACATAAATTAAACGTGAGTTTGAGTAACATCGGCTATGGTTACGAATGTTTCATGCCTTAAAAATTTTGCCTTATTTTTTAAAAATTGTAGTCTCCTCCTTTTTACAGCCGCGTACATATCAAGAAATTGTAGTCGAATGAAAGTGGTGTTTTGCTGACGTTGTACACAAATTCCATCAATGTATTGTCTTCTTTAGGATGAGTAGTAGATCATTGTCAATTTCATGTTGTACACCTACACAAAAATTATAATTATTTGAGGTAGAGATAATATAGTTGTTGAAATGTTTAATTGATGTATATAAAGCATAATTACATGTATACGTATATGTACCCTTTGTGTGATTCAAAATCATGAGTGCTTTCATCTGCAAATTTAACAAAATAAATATTAGTTAAATTAAATAAATATAATTTGTAAATATTAGTTATATTATATAAAGATAATTAATAAATATATTAAAGTAAATAAATATAATTAGCATGCCTCAACAGCCATCATTTGGTATTCAAAATCACGTATTTTTGCACCAACTTTTAGAGTATTAGTAAAAGGAGGATTTTTATTTTCTTACCTTTCACTGAATTAAGAAAATAAAGATACGACAGAAAGTTAATCTGAAACATTAACCCATACAAGAAACAAATCATGAAACATGAATCAAAGACATCAACAAATGAAAATTAGATACACAAGAGTATAAAAGAAGGAAGAACTGAAAAATAACAAGAAGAGTTAACCTGTGATATTGCATATCGACATGTGATAAAATGTTGAGAATTTGATGTTCCCTTTTAATAGTGTGAAATGAATATAATACAAAAGGTCTGCAAAAATAGTTTTACCATCGCGTGATATGAAAGAAAATTTCTATGTGCTTTCAATACCCCATAATTATGAAAACTTAAAGTTGAGAATCAGTTTTCTTTTTAGGAAATAGAACGTGGGATCCGCTCAATACTAAATGAAATGAATTTGCTTCGACTTCTGCCTATCTTTTCCATTCGTTTGGATGACTTTTCTGTTTTCCATTACTCATTGAAAGTGTACGATTTATCAAAATCTTTGGAATGTCCTCCTTTTCAATAATGAATATGTCTTTTATAATTTTATAACAAAACACCAAAGAAATTAAAACTAATAAATGTTTAATGTTAACTTTTAATAGGGAGTAATTATACTTTTAGATAAGGGGTAAATTGGTCGTGTAAATTGGTCGTTCAACATTTAGGTTTATTTTGATTTACTGCTGGGGCAAAATCGTAATCTAACTTTTAAGGTGGGAGCTTTCCACTTTTAGTATAATACTAGCTCCTCAGCACGTGCATTGCACGTGTTTCTCCAGTGATTTGATACATGATGTTGAGCAATCACATAAGATTATTGAAATGTGTTTAGGTAATAAACATAAATTAATGAAGTATAAAAGTTCACATAAGCTTATTGGAACATTATCAGATTTTGAGTTAGTGCTGAATCCTAATACAGTGTATCGACATTTTGTGTCAACTTCAAAGGAGTCACAATTAGGGGTGTACATGGACCGAGTTGGTTCGGATTTTTTAAACACCAAACCAAACCAATTGCGTCGGGTTTTAAAATTTATACACCAAACCAAACCAATAAAATTCGGGTTTTTCAACCTCGGGTTTTCTCGGGTTGTTCGGTTTTCTCGGGTTTTTTGGGTTGTTTGGTTTTCTCGGGGTTTTCAAGGTTTTTTTCGGAATAGTCTTGATACAAAACGTATAACTTTTACTTCAAATATTCCTTTAGTCCTAGTAAGATACAATTATATAATTAAGGTGTTTCTTAAGAAAATAACACAAAATGTGAGAAGAGTGATGACATTGTATTAAAATATTCAACAAAAGCTAATATAATCGGTTAAAATAAATATTGCTAATTAACAAGCCATAAAAGAAAATGATCATAATCTAAAAATACTAAGTCATGCTAAAATAAATATTACTTACATGACAAAGAAAAAAACTTAAGTTAAAAACTTAAGTTATACTCTCTAAATCAATTATGCAAAACTAAAGAATAGATATCCAACATTATTGTCATTCCTAGTGGTAAATTGAATTTCTTTTGTTAGGATTAGTGTTGAGTTGGTTTTGGTTTGGACTTTATTTGAGTTACTAACATCCATAGGATATAAAACTTATTGACATTCAAAATTCTAAGTTCAAGCTTGAATAATATGATAATAGATAAAAAAAAAATACAAAAAAAATTTAAGAAATATTTATAAATTACTTTACAAATAAATATTTTTATGTATAAAATATTTTAAAAATTGAATACATGTAATGTCGGGTTGGTTTGGTTCGGTTTGACTTTTTTAGTTAAAACCAAACCAAACCAATTATGGTCGGGTTTTTTTTTCAACACCAAACCAAGTCAAACCAAACCATTAGTCGGGTTTTTTTTTCGGTTTGACTCGGTTTATCGGTTTGGTGCGGTTTGTCGGTTTACTTTGTACACCCCTAGTCACAATGTATTGAATTCTTTTCTAATTGAAATAACGTACACCAGGTACATGGATTCCAATAAGTATTAGATTAATCACAAGAGTCGTACAATATTATATCCAATTGAAAGTACACCTAACATTTATACAGTATTCTTAGATATCTTGATGACGCTTATAGAACCCCGCTCTTTTCTTTTTTACTTAAAAAATCATTTTTGTTGCGATAGAAAGTAGTGATAATTACCAATTTTACAAAATTAAACTTACAAAGAGTAGCAAATACTTTTACAAAGAGTAGCAAATACTTTCTCATTGCAAAGAAAATTAAAGATATACAATACTCTCTCACATATAGTAAAAATAACTTACTAGAAGTAGAAGGAGAATATTTGAGTGATAAAATTAAAACACTATTTGCTAGGATAATAGAACACGTTTAAAATTTCATCAACAGTGATACATAAATATCATGTGCCTTAAAATTAATATTGTTGAACAAACTTCTTACACTCTTGTGAGAAGAATGTAGTGGGAGAGCTGATTCTTCACGGCTATTCCAATTCCAACCTTCAACACCTAATGCATATTACTCCCTCTTCTCCCAATTTCTATTTCTTTTTTCCTAAAGAAAACGAATAGTATAGACTAATGTAAATATGTAAAACGCATGTCAGATGTACATATGCAATGATTTTTTTTTATTTTTTATGTAAACTAACCCGTTATTGCATTTTTATAACTCTTTCTTGGTTGGCATTCTTTAAACATTTTTCATACATTAATTAATTGGATTAATTTACATTAATTACTCATATCAACTTTTGAAATTCTACATTTATGTTATAGCAACGAAGAGGCTGGGTAACATAAATTTGATTAATGTAGTAACTGATGAAGAACTAATTCATTCATTTAGTTAAGACTGTTATAAATTTTTAATTTTAGTTATTTATTTAAGAGTATATGATTTTTTAATCTTATAGGGTTATAATTTTAATTTTATTTCTTTGGAATTTCACACTTTTAGAATAGTACTCCCTTCGTTCACTTTTACTTGTCCACTTTGGACTTTTTATGTTGTTTAAAAAATAATAAATGAAGTGCATAATTTGCCAATGTACCCATATTAATTAGTGCATATTTTCATTAGATTTGAAAAATGATTTGAAGTGAGTAATTAATACTATGGGTAAAACAGGAAAAAATAAATTGTCTTATCTTGATAGGCTAAAAGTGACAAGTAAAAGTGAAAATCTATTTTTGGATACTGGACAAGTAAAAGTAAACGGAGGGAGTATACGAAATAGATATAATTTTTAATGTGGGTAGATTATATTTCTTCATGTTTGGATTCATTTAAGCTGCAATAATAACTTGCCTATACATATATATAATAAATCTCTATCGGTTCTTGAAGACCATAGTAATGCTAGAAATTTGAAAAGCCTCAAAACCATTATCATGATAAATACTACAATTTATTATAAATGATGTTTATTGTGTTTACTTTATTGTACATTTTTGTTAAGAGAACAGTTTAGTTATTAAAGGATAGAAAGTTCGTTCAACATTTGATGGGCAAATTGGTCTTTCAACTTTTAACTTTGAGACTTCCCACTTTTATAATAATATGATATGATGATTAAAAAGTGGATACAAACTAAAAATGAAAAAAGGCTAATCAAATTAAGTAACCCTTGGAATTGCATATATTATGGAAAATCAATTTTCTCAACACATGAAGTAGATATTTCCAAGACATGAGGAAATCAAACCTTTAGGATGATCTTCTCAATTCTTCCATGAATTACCCTAGAAATCACCTTGTTAATAAAATTAGACAAGCTAATTGACCTCAGATCAGAAAAGGTCTGAACAGGCTGTTTCTTGGGAATGAAGTAATACTTTATCAAGGATATTGCTGGAAAAAAAAAACTTTTATCCAATTTAAAATCTAATGACTAGCTATATATAATATAAAGCTAAGCATAAACAAGGTGATGTGGCACCTCTCGATGGCTAGCATTCTTATTTATCCTTTTTCTCCTTTTTTTACATTTTTTGGTTCATTTTTGTACATAATCTACTAAGTAAATGGACTAATAAAAGCTTCATAAAATTATTGAAATCATACCCACATAGCAAATAACCAAGGCTATCATAAATCTTTGCAATAAATCCAATTTACCGTTTGTATAAATCAGCCCACGTAGGAGCAATAAAACCCACGTATAGGAGCACTATAACATGACCGTAATGGCAATTAAATTACTATTGATGCATTACATAAACTAGTATACGTACCCGCGCGATGCGCGGATAGTTTGGAAAAAAGAGGGGAGAAAGTATGTGCCATAAATTACAGATTTAACCATCAGTTATTAGTTAGATCCGCCTCGGTAACCAAAACAATTGATGGCATTCTAAAAATGAATTACAATCTTTCATACTAATAAGTTTCCCGAAAAGGACTGAATATTACATGAGGATGTGACCTAATACTTAATCATGTATGCTCATAGTGATAAAGTGAGTTCAGGTTTACATAGAAGTAAATTTAAATCTGCTGCATACATTACATATCATACCTATAAGATGAGCAATAGCATGTAGACAAAGTTTAAGGCCTCGAATTAAGAAAAGAATAACATGAAAGAGCATATGATTGTGAGTAAAAAATTATGAGCCCTCCTCCAAAGCTCACTCTTCCTTTTATAGAAGTTTAAAAGCAAGGTGCAGAATCAATTAAAAGTACAAAAAACAGTGAGGATAACAAAATATTACAGAACACACACAAAATCAACATCCCATATCCAAGAACATTAGCTACATTTCAACATAAGAAGGTAAAACAAATTATTTTCTCCCAACTATTCTATACACACTCCTTATATGTCTTAATAAGTGAAACAATTATTTTTAATGAAAAAAGTTCCAAAATACTTATTACAACTGAAGAAAATTTATCTTCTCCAACCATTCTATACATGCTTCTTCTTTCTCTTAATAAGTGAAACAAATATTTGTAATCAAAGAATATTTTCAGAAATATGAATATGTCATTCGATTGAATGACAATTCTGAAGATAAAATTATACTATGTGAATTTATAGCTCAATCGAGCTCTTTATTGGCTTCACAAAATTATCATACATAGATAACTCTAAGTTGAACTTTTGATATTGCAAAAAATATCTCTTCGCCGTCTCCTCAAAATACTTACACCTCAGACATTTCCTCTTAGAAATTGTAAAATTTAAGCATATACCAGACACCTCAGCCTGAAACATAACAACGGGCCTTTTGGCCTCATAACATTTGCCGCAGCTTCTGCAAAACTCCAAAGCAACTCATAAATATTTTCTTGAATGCAAGTTGGGGGTCGTTATACTTTTCGTTCGTATAATTCAAAAATTTAAGTGCAAGTTCACCTCGGATTAAAGATAAACTTTTATGATCATAAAAGTTGAAACATACTACATTAATATGTATATTAACGCTTCTGTTAGTTGCACTTAAAATCATTTTGCAAGAGATGATGTGAATATTTTTCATATTTATTATGAAAAATCTATATGTATGTAGAAGTTCCTTGAAAATCAGAAGGAAATAAGGAAGTTATTTGACACCTTACGGGAGAAGAAGATACTACCTTTGTATAATATCCAGAAGGGTGAATACATGAATTATATAAATGAAGTATATACTCGGCCATGGCAAAAGCAATGAGACCCATACCCTAGGGATATCTAGCAGCTCAGTCTCCTCCCCCATTCCTCCTTCCCCTACTCTTATACTCCATATAATTAAAAAGAAAAACCTGCATACTTATTGGTGAAATTTATGGTGCTGATTGGTGTCCCTGGAGACTTTAGTATAAGCTATCAAAGAATGAAATATTACCTTCTCTATTGGCTTGCCATCCCAAAAAGTAAAAATGAAGAAAAAAGTTAAGCCCAAAGCACCATGTTGGTATAATAGCATGCAAATAATAAGCCATCTGTTATCTTTATTAGCATAATTCTAGGCGGATTCTAGCAAAAAATCAAAAAATACCTGAAGTGAACTGTTCTCCTTTGTCAATGGTGACTGCTTTATATTCATTAGAAAGCCCCGTGCACCCCAGAAACCAAAGCATAAAATTAGCAGTCAAACAATTCCTTAGTTGAAAATTCAAAAAAGAATTTGAACAAACATTTTATCTTGGGTAGCGGGGGACTGGCCAAGAGTAGACCTTTGAGATTTAAGGTGAAGCGAACTCTCCAAGAACATGAACTTTGGCGGAAAGAATACAATACAAAGTTTGAAACGCACATTGAATTAGTTGCCTTCTTTCGACAAAATGCATTGAAATTTAAAAATTTCCCCTGGTTGATAACAGATCCATCTGTTAGTTCTAGTCTCAAAAATAGGAGTAATAGTGTCTACTGGTCTTAAGTCAGGGATGACAATTGTCTTAGACTGAATAGACGGCTTTCCTGGAGGTTTAGCAGCAGACTTTTCCTTGCCGAGATCAAGAACACCCGTACTAACACTTGAGGCAGGTTTTCCCCTAAAGTGGAGATGTAAAACATTAAGCAAGCATGGACATCAGAGGAAAAAAATATTTGGTTGAAGTGATAATACAATGATGGGGAACAATGCACATTCTTAAAAGTTCCTATGCTTGTGTACATGCCATTCCTTTAATTTGTTTAGATTTATATTCCAAAGGAAAAGTGATAACCCATTCTCTACTACTTACGCTATGTCGTAAAACCTTAACTTTAGAGAATGATTAACATATGTTTCTGTTAGATAAATTCCAAAGGAAAAGTGATAACCCATTTTCTACTACTTAGGCTATGTCGTAAAACCTTAAATTTAGAGAATGATTAACATATGTTTCTGTTAGATAAATTTGATAGGAGGGTTTACTTGATTCCAGACCAAAAATTATCATGCAGTTCGAAGAACAGTTTTAGGTTCTATTGAATGTTTTTGTCTCCTAGCGATTCTATAGTGGTGTAAGCAGTAGCATAAAAACGAATTTCAGAGGAATATAATCTAAGAAGAAAACTCTTTGCTCAATAAGGTTTATAGGCCAATTAATCAATACCTGCTCAACATGCCAGCGTGTCATTATGATTGACCTTCATACACTACTTAGACTACCTTCTAAAGCACCACAAACTACCTAAACTACCTTCTAAAGCAGAGAAATTCACCATTGACTTTGATCCTCTGTGAAACACAGAATAAAATTTGAACAAATAAAACATAATAAATAATGCAAGTTGACGTTTCCAGTACTTGAAACTAAAGACAGAAAAACTATGAACTTGCTCTATGAGGAACTATCACCATATTGGATGTTCCAAAGGTCATAATCATTAATCAGCTACATGTAAGGTATTTTGATAAATAAAATGACTAAGATATGGAAGAAACCACTATCTCCTCAGATCACCTAAGCAGCTTTCAAGACTACAAATTAAATATACAGCAGATACAGGAGTAGAAAAAGAAAATGGTTGTAGGACCAAAAAGACAATGATCACCTTATAATATGCAAGAGAGACCAAAACTAAACCTTCACACACACACACACACATACATATAGAACCATTATAAGCAAATGTGGAAGTACAGTGCCAAAATCTATAGCAGCCTATCAGGAAATCAAAAAATAGAACCATTATTAGCTACAAAAAGAATTACATTTATATATGTTCTCCAATGTATTTTGAAATATAAATGAAATGAAAGTATACATTGAATAGTGCACGTAACACACTTCATGATGAAGTGTAGTTCTTGAAAAATAAAAATATAAACTTTGTAAAGGCATTGATGAAAATACCCAAAAAGACCACCACAAGTTCACAACTAATAGGAAGAAAATACTAAATGTTTTATTTTCTAGTTTAATGACCTATTAAAATTTTGTAGTTGTAAGGTTCATTTAGGAGAATGTTTTTGTCTTAAGTAGTCCACCAGAGAAGAATTTGTGAAATGAAATATGACACAGAATACATCTTCTAGGTAATTTTTACGTGCCTTTGTATCGTGAAACTATCAAAAGATTGTATGACAAACTAATGAAGCTTCATTCAGAAATGAAATTAATGAATCTAAAACTCAAAAACCGACAACAAAACGACATAATCTCTGAATTATTATATTAACCTTCAGTCCTTGAAAGTTGGGTAACATACCTGCCATGCTTTTTCCAATCATTTGGATGGGTCAAATGCCAACCAGGTCCACGACCTAGTAAAGAGGTCATACAGTTCGTAATCCAATCGCCTTGCAAGAATAAAATAAAATATAGTGAGAAAGCTGTTGGATGGCTCTTATTAGTGAGAAAGCTGTTGGATGGCTCTTAGATAAAGATATAACAATGTCATAGATCCGAAGATGGAAGTACCTTGTCCAAGCAAATACATATGCCAATTGTCGATGATGAATCCAAAAACATAATCCGCCGGAGAAGCGTCCATAACAACATGGGAGAAGCTGAAACAATCACAAAAAGCACTCGAAATACACCACAGCAACATGTGAGTTAAGTAGCCAAACAATCGAGAAAATAAATTGTCACTAAAGTAAAAAGTAGATAATTCTCGATTAAAAAGGATTGATATGCTATTTCTACACATTTTTTCATCTCTTTTTTTTCCTGATAGCAGATTCCAAAAGAATCATATGAAGACGCAAAACTGATTAGTTAAACCTTGTATTCAAGCTTCACTCAGATGCACACCATTACCTTGCGTTTCAGCCTTCAATTCTCTAAAACATCAGCCCTGCAAAGATTCCTAAAATTAGAATCACATACACTAAACTGCTGGTGATGAGTTCTCCCAACATCTCTCTTCAAAATGCCAAAATTAAAAACAACAGAAACACTCAACCTATTAGCATAAATTTGAATAATACCCCATAAGAATTGAACCTTGAACAAACTGTAAAGAGGAAAACTAACTTGATGAAGTTGAACTGAGATAAACCCAGAAGCAAAATTACCCAAAAATAAACTCGGAACCTTCAAAATTCTTAAAAGAACAACACAAACCGTAAACCAATCGCCAGATTATGAAAATAACCCATCAAATTGAATCCTGAACAAACTGTAAAAAAGAAAACCAACTTGTTGAAATCGAAATGGTAGTATTACTGTAACTGTGAAGAGTCCTATGTATGATGAATACTTGCCTCCCTCCATCTGTTATAAATCAACAGTATGTATGAAGACTACTTGCCTCCGCTGTTGCCTACTCCGGCTTCTCTCTCCCTCATCGGTTGGTTGTATTTGTTGTAGTGTTTTTTTAAGAGGGGTGGTTAATTATTGGGATTAAGGTAAAAGAATTTTTTAGGAAGACAGTTTCGAAATTTGATGAAAAACCTGTACACGTTGTGGAGAAACCGGAGGAGCACGTCGCATGTCGCACGTCCTTTTATCTCTGTCTCATATGAAAACTGTGCAAACCCATTTAAGCTAATTTTGTGCTTTTTTTTTTTTTTTTTTGTCTACGAGTTAGTTATATCAGTCGATTTTGCAACTTGTTAGGATTTTAATTATAATTCGAACTCATTCTAATTTATTAAAACAAAAAGAAATTCAAAGTTGGAAGAATATGCAAAACGTGGTCTTCAAGACCACTACTTATATAAAAACTAAACTGTTCAGTTTTGTTAAAAATTGTGTACAACCACTACTTAAAAAAAAAAGATATTTTATTATTTTTAATCTAAAAAAAATAACTAATAACTAAAATTAGTCGATTTTGCAACCTGTTAGGATTTTAATTATAATTCAAACTCATTCTAATTTATTAAAACAAAAATAAATTCAAAGTTGGAAGAATATGCAAAACGTGGCCTTCAAGACCACTACTCATATAAAAACTAACTGTTCAGTTTTGTGAAAAATTGTGTACAACCACTACTTAAAAAAAGATATGTTATTATTTTTAATTTAATTATTATTTTTAATTTAAAATAATAACTAAAATTACCTAATTAACTAATTTTGTCCTAAAACTAACACATGGCATTCTTATGGAATCAATTGTACATCAGCGTATTTATATAGAAATGGCCAAGTGAGTGATTTTTTTTTCCTATTTTACATTCTTTTTATGTAAGGAGAAACTTTCGAAAAATATTTAAGAACCTTGACTTAGATACATATATATTAAATATATATTATTACATAAGAACATTATTATTTATATAAAAAAGGATATATTTTACTTCAAACTTTAAGAAAGATAATTGATTAATATCAACTTTAAAAATAAAGTCGGGCATTTGTATGCTTTTATAGACAACTTTTAAGACATAATAGATCTTAAAGCATGAAAATTGTCACCAAATTACTGAAAGCGCTTTATATTTCCGATTTAGTTAATATAAACAAATTATATTAGCTATGTATTATAAATACCTCTTCTATCTGTATTATATATAATAAATCATCGGTGTTTTTTATCACTGCGCGAAGCGCGGACAAATTCACTAGTTTATCGTATATCCATATATCAACAATGGTAGGGAAACATCCCATAATGATGCAAATAGACCTTTGATCACTATTCAATGTATGACAATGATACAAATAGACCTTTGGCTAATGTATCACAATCACTATCATTGTAACACATGTGTGGGCGGAGCTAATTGCCACGACTAACTCCGTAGGCCGTGGCTAGTGCCTGAGCTGGACACTCGTACACACCTATTAATCGAATTCAAAGCATACAAGGAACATATACGTGTACGAAGGTCGGGCGTCGTATCAACTCGTCACGCGTAAACACATATGTCGTACGAAGCGGCAGGCTATCATAAATCACAACATCCCCCGAATATGTATATATGTACAAGCCGACAAGGATACGGTCACATATCAAAATCATAAGCAAGCGGGCAAGGTCGCCATCGAGAGAATATCATATCATAGTACATCAAATAGACACGGCTAAACAGACCCATACACAACCCACACATGAGCACTTAAGAGTAGCAACAAAATCATATGACGGGACAGGCCCCGCCGTACCCCCGAACAAACATATACATATGCAACGGAAGAGTCCGTACTAAGATATGGGCACCTAAGGAGCACTCCAAGACAGCAGAATAGATGTCCTAAGCTGGCGGATCGCCAAAACGGGCGTCGTACTCGGCGGCATGAAACGCAACCCCCGAAGAAAGGTGGTCAGTACGGAATATGTACTGAGTATGTAAAGTATGGAATACAGTAATCAGGATCATAACTGAAGTAAGAAATATGGAAAATGAATACAAAATGAGTATACCCAAAATGCTTACTTTTGAAACATAAATAATGCAAATCGAAATCATGCATAGGCTCAGGAACACGGTCGCCCTCCCGTCGTTGGCGCCATGACACATCATACTCCAGAAGGTTTCATATCTTCGTAACACATCATTACATCATAACATATCATATGCCATAACACATCATAACACCATAACCGGTACCCGGCCCTATGGCGAGGAATTCGGTGTACCGTAACACATCATACAACCGAATATAATATAGTGCGCACGATGATATAACCGGCCCGGGACTCGGCGAACGAGGTAACAACAGTATGCACGAGCAGAGTAGTGAGTAACTATATGCAATTTAAAACATTTCAAACTCATTAGAATAATCAAAACGAACCTTCGTTTGAAAATCAAGACTATAGTCAAATCACGTTTCCTTCAAACGTCACTCGGGAACGCATCAAATAGGGCTATATAAGGAGGGTCTCGGGGGTTATAAGCATGCATCAACCCAATCTAAGCCCGCTCGTGAAAGTTACGAACATAATTCGTTATGGGACCTTCTATGAACGTATCAAAGCGATCGAGCCCGTCTGTGAAAGTTACGGGCATTCGTAGTTACAGAATCCTTTTAAAAAAAATATAAAATTCTTTATGCAACATTTATTATCCAATCATACGAAAGACAAAAAGACCATAGTTCGACTGAATTAGGAATAGTAACATCAAGAAGCAAATGAGAATTGTAGACATGCCAAAAGAAAGAAAGAAAGAAAGAAAGAAAGGATGAGTTTTACATACCTGTTCAACCTCCTATTAGCTACGCGTATTTGTCCGAACTCATAAATCTACATTTAAAGGGATTCACGCTACGTTAGTCTCTTTATTTCACACTTGCTCCAAATTTCAAACCAAACCATTCTATATTCGTTCACAAAAATCTAAAGCATCTCCCCCGATTATATGCCTAGCCCGAATTCTCAATTCAAGAACCAACAACATCAACAACAATACCAATAGTATTAACATCATTTCCAATACCGACGTATGCCATAAAACAGCCCGCACACTCGTTTTCTAAATTTCCCAACCAACCAAATTTGCGATATAACTATTTAATAATTTTATTTCCGTAAAGGAGTCGGAATTCATATGAACAACATCAATAACAACAGCCTTCACATTTTACAAGTTAAATACATTTATTTTCATCCAAAATTCTCTTCAAATCTCCTTCCATAATTCACAACACCAACAAACGAATTTATCAAAGCTAGTCCCTCCGTGCTAATCCGTTAAAATTCTAAATAAACTCGTTAACAATGAAAAGGAACCATATTCATACCTTACATGCAGCCCCCAAGTTATCATTCTTCTCCTTGGTTGATTTTTAGCTCAAATTGAAGACAACGCAAACGACAACACTTTTCTCTTCATGGGCTTCGAATTCGGGGGGCTCGATTTCGGTCAAAATTGGTTTTTCTTCTCTCCAAGGCTCTTCTCTCTCTCTCTTTCCAGAATTTTCTGGTGTTCTTGGTCTGAAAAATGAGAGGAAAGGGCTGAAATTTCACTTAAATAGGCATGGGTCATGGGCCTAACCCGATTGGGCCCGGTTTGGGCCTAGCCCACTGACCTTTCCGCCTTAAAACGTCTATATCTCCTTATCCCGATGTCACCTGTGGGCCCACGACCTATGTTTGGAAAGATAATTCAATTATCTACAACTTCTATCTTTGGTGTTTTTCCAAATTCCAAACTTATAATACCGTTTCTTCCCCTCGAAGTCAGATAACCCGAAAACGTTACTTAAAAATATTTGTTTGGAGGACTTCCACTTTGATTTGGCTCAAGGGTCCTTCTTGAGTTATGTTTAACTTCACATATGTGATTCATATAAATTGTCGTATGTCCCAAAAAAATCTCAATGTGTGGGCCCCACCTCAGCTTGCGAATAATCCGACGTACAAAAATACGAAATATAATACTGTCAACGTGAGTTTAAATTATGAAGCAACAACATGATTGTCAATTTTTAAGCACGTTAATAAGGACCTTCCAATTGGTTGGAATACTAGAAGAAAATATATATTTTTTTGATTAATTTCTCTTGGGGTCTTGTTTGGCTAGGCTTGGCCGAATATGGCTTTTTTTTTTTTTTTTTTTTTTTTTTTTTTTAAGTTTCTAAGGGGTGAAGATGATGAATATGACTTGCTTGTCTTCATCTATCTACATATATGATCCATACAAGTGGACCATGCCCCACACATGACTTGGATCAATTAAATTTGGCCAAGCCATGGGTGGGAGTCCACTCCCTAGCCACACGGCCACTTGGCTTTCATTTCATGAAATACTAACCTCCCAAAAATTAACTTTTGACCCCAAATTTTCCTTAATATTCGATACCAATAAAATCATAAGCAACTTATGCCTTAAAACAAAATCAAAGGTCAAAAGTCTCTACCTCGTATCCCGGAATAGTCTTGTCCTTAACTTATCATGGTTAGCTCGGATTATCCCAATGTACAAAATACGGGATATAACATCCTTCCCCCCTTTAGAACATTCGTCCTCGAATGTTGAACTAGCCTCATAAGGTCTCTCCAAGGTTTCGAGAAAGTCTCTCGTATTGCGAGAATATATAGTTTCATCCACCAACCAATATGCTCAAAGGAGGGATTTAAATTACTTGTAGGCATAAGGAATAAGTAAAGATACTCATTCTTTATCTTCCCTTCAGCCTTTTAAGTCATCACTTTCCAATTGTTATTCCGCTTCAATACCTTAATGAAAGCCATATCCTTAATACGCAACTTTCCAACTTAGTGATCAAGTATAGGCATAAGGTTCTTCTCGTAGAATAATTTCTTCGTTACCGGAACATCATCCATAGGGAGTTACTCTAAGGGTTACCAACACGTTTATGAAGCATCGACACGTGAAGGGATGGTTGCATCGTCTCCAAGTCGACGGTAGGTCCAATTCATAGCAACTTGGCCTACCCTACGAACCATCGGATAAGGCCCAATATGTCTCGGGCTAAACTTCACTCTCTTACCAAATCTCGTTACACCTTTCACGGGTGACATCTTTAGAATACCCCATCGCCAATCCGGAACCCCGAGTGTCGCGTGTCGATTATCTATATACGGCTTTTATCGAACGGGGTCGCTAATAATCTTTCCCCGGGTAAATTTCACCTTATTCGGCTTGTAAGCCCACATATATATATATATGAATCATATTTGAGCCGATTACACACACACACACACACACACACACACACACACACACACACACACACACACACACACACACACACACACACACACACACACACACACACACACACACCAACATCACACACACAACCAATACACACACACACACACACACACACACACACACACACACACAATATATATATATATATATATATATATATATATATATATATATATATATATATATATATATATATATATATATATATATCTTACGGCGCTATTTGGGTGCTAGGATCGTCGCCACCGTTATGAGTAACTTAACAAGTGGTAGAGATGATCGTCCCACCTATCCCCGAAGTCGCACACAGACCGCAACATATCTTCTAGTGTCCGAATAGTACGCCGGCCCGTCCGTCGCTCGAGGATGGAATGCCGTGCCGAGATTCACTTATGTCTTCAATCCCTTTTGGAGTGATCTCCGCAGGTTAGTTGTAAACCGGGTTTCTTTGTCCGGTATAGTAGACGTGGGAACCTCAGGTGTCTCACTATCTTCTCGATGTATAACCTCGGCATAGTCCCTACCGGGAGAAAATGGGGCCGATTTTACCACTTATCCACAATAACCCATATGAGCCATACTTTCGTGGAGAGGTAGGCTTGTAATGAAGTCCATATTCTGAGTCTTTAGTCTCATACGTTACTTCTTGACTTCTTGGGAGGGCCTTTAACTATCACTCTACTTCTCACCTCTTAATCTCCATCCTTAGAGTTACTTATCGAGTAGCGACGAAGTTCCTCCATAAAATAACTTTACATAACCGCTCTATGCTTTAACTATCATCGCCTAGTATAATTCGACACATTTCTGATTTGTCGTGTAAGTTCACCGTCGTTAATAACCAGCTCGTTCTGATCGTCTCACTTAAGCCATTCTATAATTCCCTTAACCCAACTTGTAACACTCTAGGCACATTATCTCGTGTCATTTCTTTATCTTTAATTCAAACTCTTCTATTGCCTCTTTACTCGTATTCTCGCTCTTAGCTTTTTATCACGCGCTCCCTATTGCAATCTTTACAAGAATATGCATAGGTGCTTGAATTAGCCCAAGAAATACCTTATCGTCGTCTCACTAGTCTTCATGCTTTACCTTGCCTTGTCCTCTCTTATCTTACAATTGGTATCGGGATAAACCTTCGACTCAACCATGGCCATGTCCTATTTGCCCTCAGTATTAATTCCATCTCAGTAATTTAGCTTAAACCATCTTTACATCTTTCCTTAATATACCCAGAATATCGTAACCGTATTGTTATTACTGAATCCAAACTTTTCTCATCAAGTACTCACTTATACCCAAATATTCGTAGGTTGTATAACTATTCTTGTACAGCTTGTATAAAATATATCCAATCTTAGTCGTAATCTTTCCTTCTCCTGGTTCATTCTGCTTTTCATATCTCCTCCGTACTAAAATTCACTCGTAGCCTATCTTGTTATATTCTTTCTTTTTCTACAAGCACCCACTTTCTAATGTCATATTATCCAAGATCTTTACAAAAATTTCTCAACACTGCCTCAAATACCATCCTGACTTCTGTCCATTTATTGCTGGCTTTCAGATCTTACTAACTTGTTTCAGCAAGGAATCTCGCTTGAAGTTTAGGCATCCATATCAAATACATTGCAGTGTCAATTGTTTCCATCTTACACTTGCATTTTTCTCGCCCGCTTCCCCCCTTAAGGGTGTACTTATACCATTATCTGTTTATACTCTGCTCTATCTCCCTATTTCCAATCTCAAATTCCTCCGATCTCTTTTTCCAATCCACTTGGTACTGTACCATAGCCATGTCTTTCCCTTATAATCTATAACTTTGATTATCCACGTACGAAACCTTAACAAAATCACGAAGCGACGAGAACCTTTCTATAAATAGTACAAAATCTCATCTGATAATCTGTACTCGAGTAATGCGACCAATGTAGCAACTCATCCAAGGCCACATTCCACTTACTCCAATCAATAATTAATTAGTACCTGTAGTCGCTCCAAATTCTCAATTAGATAGCACCTATATCCTGATGATAAGTGTCCAAAGTCCTCTTGTAACATTATCTTTATCCCAACCTATATCATCTGTTTCCTTTAATAAATTTCCAACACATCATTTTTTCAAGCCCACAGCCCTTGTCCTTTAAGGATTCCACTATTTTCGAGGTGAAGTCGCGTACACGCAGTACTCCTTCGTGCCTTATAACCTTTTCCCCTATTGTGTGCTCAGTACCGATTTTTAACTTACTCGAAATCGTATCAAGTTCATCTTAATAATAGTCTTATCTTATCCCCTGTCGGCGTACTACACCTTTAGGCCCGTAGCTATATATTTCCCTTTTTATTTACACTTGTACTTCGTTTATTACGCCTATCTTGGGTACCTCCTTTGGTACTCCCTTATCGTTTCTCCCATTTATGTCTATCTTTTATTTTGGGCACTAGAAATCTTATGCTGCCTCTGTATCCTTCGCAAAACATCACTTCTGTATACTCCCTTTCTCATTTTCGAAACGTATTCTGTTCACCTCTGTTTATTCATATCATACCGGTCATTGTCTAGCATTCATTCTACCTCGTTGTCCATCTTTCTATAACTGGATCCTTCACGCCCCCATCACTTATGCGCATTCGTGTCCTTGGCTGCACATGTCATGATTTACTACTACCTTGTTATCTCGCGCTCTTCTTATTCGTTCTATAGCTCTCTTTCCCGTTCCACGCTTGCCTTTATATTCTAGTCATCTAGATCACGTCATATCTTTCTCCTGCTTATCAATTTAGTCGGTGCCTTAATATATTGTTCTATCAAAGTCTACCAGTCTTTTCTAAATCATCTCTTAGTATCACAAGTTCCTCTCCAAATTCCTTGTTACCATGTCCACATCGACTTCCTAATTACCCTTACCATTAATTCAAATAGCTAACTTATTTCTCGGGGTCGCTAACAATACCGACAACTCAATCAAACCCTAGCATTACTATTGGCACGACCTTCCAAGACATATTTCAAACTTATATCTCATTCTCATTTTATTTACGGAAAAATTTTGCGTAGAGTTTCCTTCCGTATTCCTTACTATCCCAACACCTGCACGCAGGAAATACCAGCAGTGCCTCACAGGGCCATCATACATATATGTATATCGTATCATGTCATATCATATCACAGCCACACAGGGCTCCCAATATCAATAACAGTATGAAAATGATGGACTTACCTTGTATGTCCAACGCGAACTGCACGTGTTACACTTTCCCGTCTACTTTCCTTTTCAATTTTCAACTTATCATTTCAATCATGCTTGAATACCTTACCCGACATATATCTTTCGTACCCCTTACTTACTCGCGTGCTTTGTAACCTCCAATATCGCCGCTTCCTTCTATCAACGTCGTTCTTTTCGAAATCAAAGGTTAGTATGAGGAATTCCATTTCTTATGACTTGGCTCGTCGCACGATCTAGAGTAAGAAGGAAAGGTAACATCCTAAATGTCCCGTAACTTCGTTTATAGACGTGGTGCACCACACACCGATAAACAAGACTCTACTAGACACGGTCTCCGTAGACATTCCGAGGACGAACCGCTCCGATACCACTTTTGTCACGACCAACTCCGTAGCCGGGCTGGTGCCCGAGCGGACACTCGTACACACCTATTAATCGACCAAAGATACAAGGAACATATATACGTATACGAAGGTCGTGCGTCGTATCAACTCGTCACGCAAAACACATATGTCGTACGAAGCGGCAAGGCTATCATAAATCACAACATCCCCGAATATGTATATATGTGCAAGCCGACAAGATGCCGTCACATATCAAAATCATAAGCAAGCGCAAGGCCGCCATCGTAGACGAATATCATATCATAGTACATCAAATAGACACAAATAAACAGACCCATACATAACCCACACATGTGTCTACGTACTCCCAAGAGTAGCAACGTAATCATATGACCGGACGGTGGCCCCGCCGTACCACCGAACAAACATATATATATGCAACGGAAGAGTCCGTACCAAGATACGGGGCTCCGGTAACGAGGAGCACTCCAAGACGAATAGGTGTCTAAGCCGGCGGATCGCCAAAACGGGCGTCTGTACGGCGGCATGAAACGCAAACCCGAAAAGCGTGGTCAAGACGGGAATATGTACCGAGTATGTAAAGCATGAATACAAGAATCAGATCATAACCGAAGTAAGAAATATGGAAAATGAATACAAAATCAGTATACCCAAAATGCTTACTTTTGAAACATAAATAATGCAAATCGAAATCATGCATAGGCTCATGAACACGGTCGCCCTCCCGTCGTTGGCGCCATGACACATCATACTCCAGAAGGTTTCATATCTCCGTAACACATCATAACATCATAACATATCATATGCCATAACACATCATAACACCATAACCGGTACCCGGCCCTATGGCGAGGGATTCGGTGTACCGTAACACATCATACAGCCGAATATAGTATAGTGCGCACGATGATATAACCGGCCCGGGACTCGGCGAACGAGGTAACAATAGTATGCACGAGCAGAGTAGTGAGTAACTATATGCAATTTAAAACATTTCAAACTCATTAGAATAATCAAAACGAACCTTCGTTTGAAAATCAAGACAATAGTCAAATCACGTTTCCTTCAAACGTCACTCCGGAACGCATCAAATAGGGCTATATAAGGAGGGTCTCGGGGGTTATAAGCATGCATCAACCCAATCCGAGCCCGCTCGTGAAAGTTACGAACATAATTCGTTATGGGACCTTCTATGAACGTATCAAAGCGATCGAGCCCATCTGTGAAAGTTACGGGCGTTCGTAGTTACGTGTAATCCTTTTAAAAAAATATAAAATTCTTTATGGAACATTTATTATCCAATCATACGAAAGACAAAAAGACCATAGTTCGACCGAATTAGGAATAGTAACATCAAGAAGCAAATGAGAATTGTAGACACGCTAAAAGAAAAGAAAGAAAGGATGAGCTTTTACATACCTATTCAACCTCCTATTAGCTACGCGTATTCGTCCGAACTCATAAATCTACAAGGGATTCACGCTTACGTTAGTCTCTTTATTTCACACTTGCTCCAAATTTCAAACCAAACCATTCTATATTCTCGTCAAAAATCGAGCGCATCTCCCCGATTATATGCCTAGGCCCGTAATTCTAATTCCGTTAACCAACAACATCAACAACAATACCAATAGTATTAACATCATTTCCAATACCGACGTATGCCATAAAACAAATTTCGCACACCGTTTTCTAAATTTCTCAACCAACCCAATTTGCAATATAACTATTTAATAATTTAATTCCGTGAAAGGAGTCGAATTCATATGAACAACATCAATAACAACAAACCTTCACATTTTACAAGTTAAATACATTTATTTTCATCCAAAATTCTCTTCAAATCTCCTTCCATAATTCACAACACCAACAAACGAATTTATCAAGCTATTCCCTCCGTGCTAATCCGTTAAAATTCTAAATAAACTCGTTAACAATGAAAAGGAACCGTATTCATACCTTAAGCATGCAGCCCCCACGTTATCACTCTTATCCTTGGTTGATTTTTAGCTCAAATTGAAGACAAACCGACGCGTACAACACTTTTCTCTCTCTTCATGGAAGCTTCGAAATTCGGGGCTCGGCTTTCCAAAAAATTGGTTTTTCTTTCTCTCCAAGGCTCTTCTCTCTCTCTCTCTTCCAGAATTTTCTGGTGTTCTTGGTCTGAAAAATGAGAGGATGGCTTTGAAATTTCACTTAAATAGGTACGGGTCATGGGCCTAACCCGATTGGGCCTGCTGTTTAGGCCTAGCCCACCGACCTTTCCGCCTAAAACGTCTATATCTCCTTATCCCTTGCCACTCAGAGTCCACGATCTATGTTTGAAAGATAATCTAATTATCTACAACTTCTATCTTTGGTGTTTTTCCAAATTCCAAACTTATAATACCGTTTCTTCCCTCGAAGTCGTATCACCCGAAAACGTTACTTAAAATATTTGTTTCGAGGACTTCCATTTTGATTTGGCTCAAGGGTCCTTTTGGTTATGTTTAACTTCACATATGTGATTCATATAAATTGTCGCATGTCCCAAAAAAAATCTCAATGTGTGGGCCCCACTCGCCTTGCGAATAATCCGACGTACAAAAATACGAAATATAACATCCAACGTGAGTTTAAATTATGAAGCAACAACATGATTGTCCAATTTTAAAGCGTTAATAAGGACCTTCCAATGGTTGGAATACTAGAAGAAAATATATATTTTGATTAATTTCTCTTCGGGGTCTTGTTAATTTGAAGCCGCCGAATATGGCTTCTTCATTTTTTTTTTTTTTTTTTTTTTTTTTTTTTTAAGTTTTAAGGGGCGAAGATGATGAATATGAAGCCTTGTCTTCATCTATCTACATATATGATCCATACAAGTGGGACCATGCCCCACACATGACTTGGATCAATTAAATTTGGCACCTATGCAGCGGAGTCCACCCAGCCACACGGCCACTTGGCTTTCATTTCATGAAATACTAACCTCCCAAAAATTAACTTTTTCCCAAATTTTTTTAATATTCATACCAATAAAATCATGAATTTACGCCTTAAAACAAAATCGAAAGTCAAAAGTCTCTACCTCGTATCCCGGAATAGTCTTGTCCTTAACTTATCATGGTTAGCTCGGATTATCCCAATGTACAAAATACGGGATATAACAGCCACATACAGCTAAGGGGGTTCGGATTTGGCTGAAAATTATACTGTTTATATATGATTGAAATTATTTTTTATGTATAGATAGTAGATGTTGAATCTCTTAGGTTTTTTCGTGTGTTTACTTATTCATATTTTGAACCCCCTTATCACAAATCCGGACTCCGCCACTGGCCGCGACCCAGACGACCCTTTTTTAGCAATTCATGAATTTAAAAAAAGATTGAAAATGAGAAGGAAGTCACATTACAACTTCGCAGCAATTACTAGTTTTGTGGTCCTTTACGTTTTTTTTGTTTGTTTTATACTTACCGTAAGAGATCTGAAAAATAAAATACAAAAATCTTTGTAGAGTCATTTTCTTCCGTTCAAATTGTAAAGACTTATGTCGAATCATTTCCACGCTGAAGTACTTTCTAGCTTTAATATTTCTAATCCAATAGGAGAAAGGAAAAATAAAAGAAAGGAAAAAGGGAGAAAAAGAGGCAGCAGTTACTATCCTATTTGGTACTGTCATATTGAGTGATGTAAGATTGTTACGTTACACGAAAACAACTTACACACTCAATGTTGTCCAGCTCTTGCACCATTCTAGTTTCACTTACTCCTTTGTCTTTTCTCGAATCATTTATTCTTTTCCAATATAATAACATAAAGAAGGAGAAAAAACACCTCACGAAGCCGTCCCACTAATTTGTCATTTTCTTCTTTTTTTCCCTTGGTCATTTATCATTTTGTTGATTATTGAGCTTTTTTAACTTGCAAGTGTCACTCCTTAATGAGTAATCCACGTACTCTCAAGCCAATGAGGGGTAAAGGACAAACAAAACATCATGCCTTTAATTTTGTAAACTTGTCATACATTATGTATTCAAAAGCTTTACCTACTCTTTTTCTTGCTTTGTACTCATTACATGTTATATGAGCCCGTTTGGATTGGTTTATGCTCTATGTCGTTTTCAATTTTTTTGAGTATTTCTTTGGTAAGAACATAAGTCATTTTGTCTTAAAATGGCTAAAAAATAATTTAAATTTGAGCTTAAATTGCAAGAAATGAAGAAATGTTTGCTTTCGCCTATAGTTCAAAAAAAAAAAAAAGCTTATACCAATTTTTTTTTTTTTTTTTATCACTACTATGTTCGTCAGTAGCTTTTTGCCCCCATCCAAACAGGCTCTATATGTGTGAACAGAACTTAATATTGGTCATCACCAATTGCATTGAAGAGAAGCAGAAATTGCTTTGTGGGCTTCTCTCTTGCATCTCATTACCTGTTATATAAGTGAAAAGAATTTAGGAGAAGTAAAATCATCTTTAGTAATGATCAGAGCAACGGGATTGCTGCAGAGTTGGGGGGGTCTCTGGACCAGCCTTGCTAGTTTCATATTCATGTGGGATATGATCCATCGATACTGTCCTCCTGAGCTTGTGCGAGCGTTAGATAAGTGGACCCGAAGAATCAGGAGCTTTTTCTACCCTTATATTCAGATTTCCATCAGTGAATTCATGAGCAACAATCTCAAGCCCCATGATGCCTATGCAGCAGTCGAGGCGTATCTCAGTGTCCATTTAGCAAAAGACGCAAAGAGGCTCAGAGCTGAAACGGTGAACGGTGGGAGCAAGCTGGTGCTAAGCATGGATGAGCATGAGAGAGTAACTGACGAGTTTCGTGGAGCGAAAATACAGTGGATTTCTGGCAAGGCTGTGCAACGTGAAAGCAAGTACTTGCCAGAACTAGAAAGAAAATATTACAAGCTGATGTTCCACAAGAAACATCGTGATATGGTAACCGATACTTACTTGGAGCTAGTGATCAAGAGAGGGAAAGAGATTCAGATGAGAAACAGGAAGAGAAAGCTCTACACAAATGGGCACAGCAAGACCACGTGGAACCATATCATATTTGAGCACCCTGCAACATTTGGTAGCCTGGCAATGGAGGCAGAGAAGAAGCAAGACATTGTGGATGATCTCCTCATGTTTAGAGAGAGCAAGGATTTCTATGCCAGGATTGGCAAGGCGTGGAAGCGGGGTTATCTACTATATGGTCCCCCAGGTACTGGGAAGTCGACTATGATTGCTGCAATGGCAAATTTATTGGATTATGACGTCTATGATCTTGAGCTGACATCTGTCCGGGACAACACGGAATTGAGAAGGCTCTTAGCTGAAACGTCAAGTAAATCTATTATAGTGATTGAAGACATTGATTGCTCACTTGATCTAACAGGTCAAAGGAAGAAGAAACAGGAGAAACCTCTAGAAGAGAAGACTTCTAAGACCAAGAAAGAAGTTCCTCGCAAGGACAACGAAGAGAGTGGAAGTAGAGTCACTCTCTCCGGGCTTCTGAACTTCATTGACGGTCTTTGGTCTGCATGCAGTGGAGAGCGTATAATTGTCTTTACAACAAATTATCTGGATAAGTTGGATCCAGCTCTTACGAGAAGGGGAAGAATGGATAAGCACATTGAGCTCTCCTACTGTAGTTTTGAGGGATTCAAGGTGCTTGCAAAGAATTACCTGCGCTTGGAGGAACATCCCTTGTTTGAATCAATTGAAATGCTAATGAAGGACACAAAGATAATACCTGCTGATGTTGCAGAGAACCTGATGCCCAGCTCGCCGAAAGAAGACGCAGAGAAATGCCTTCTGAAGCTGGTTGAAGCTCTCAAACAGGCAAAAGAACTGATGATAAAGAAAGGCAAGGAGGAATCAGCAGACAAAGAACTGCCTGAAATGAAAGAAGCTGCAGATGTGTTGCAGGACAAGGAAGAATTTGTAGACAAAATTTAGATGGTTTTTGCACAATTAACTGTTGTTCACACAAAAAGGAAGAGTTTGAGACCATTCGTATGTGTTTTATACTAGTTGAATCTTGCAAGATCATCAAACTATTTTTATGTGGCTAGGAGTTGATTTCAAACATAAAACTAGACGCTATTTTCATGTGACAGCTAGACCACATATATAATATAATCAGTCTATCCTTGTAGAACAAGAAGAAAGCAAGTCTGGCCTTGCATATATAAACTATTTTACGCTCCGTCAAAAGTTGGGGTACATTACTATTGATTGCAATCTCTAAATCTAGCAATAGATCCTTAGAATTGGTAAAGCATCTGGTTACAGATCTTCTTTTGCCTTTGGCAGAATTTACTTATGTTTCCTAATGCTGCCACACAACGTGAAATGGGATAGTTAACTGTTCCGACTGCATCAAATAAAGGCCATCCTACCCAAATACAACTGTTGTTTTTATCTTTTTATATTTTGCTAACGATGATGTTTGGGGATGTTGGGGCCAGCTTGTCCACACCTCAACTATTCTACTCGGTACTCACATCCTCCTACCAGCATAGGTCATTATTGGCTAACTCTGCCTTCAAGACTTTGACCGATAGAAAGGAATCACCTAACCTTATCCCTCCGTTGGGATTTGAACCATGATCATTGTTCCAATTTCATCAGTGGTGGGGCCGCCAATTATAATCACAACACCACAGGATAACAATTTAGCAGATTAAATTTGATCTTGGTATCCAATGATATTCTCAAAAGACCTTCATCACAATGAATCCATGGCCTTTCTTTTATAATTGTAGGGCCCGGGCCAGCTTGCATGCACCTCGACTAACTCCACTGCACTGCTACCTCCCACCAACACAAGTAATAGAGAAGGATATCAATGAATACATGACCTTGATATAATGAGTCAAAGAACTTTGAAAGTACTGATATTCATATCATATCACATTATCTTTCACAACATGTATGCGTGAATTACAGGAGGAATCTGCATTCATTTTTCAAAAGTTAGAAGTTATAACAGAACAGGTAGAATATAAGCAAAATAGAGCATGATAATAACTTATAGAAACATCCTGGTGCTCATCCAAATTAGTTGCAACAGTTCCCCACTGGTAATATGAGTTAGGTATCAGTAACACTCACCCAAAGAAAACAAATGATCCTCCAACAAACAGTGGAGAGAAACTGGAAGTACTACAACTACTATCTTACCAGCTATGTTGCACGGACTCTTCAAAAATATCGTCGGGTGCGTGTCGGATACTCCAAAAGTAGTGCATTTTTGGAGAATCCGACACGGGTGCGGCAACGAAAGTGAAGAGTCCGTGCAACTTAGCTTACCAGTAAGAAATTCCATGAGAATTGGAATTATCACCTATACATTCTCTCCAGTATACCTTGTTTTGATGAATCATATATATATATATATAGTTACAAACATCTTGTTGCTGCAAAATGGACCAATCATATTGGGACTTCGATTATAGGAACTTAAAAAATAGTAGACATAAATGAAAAGTTAGCCGAAAGAAACTACTAAGAAAGCTAGCAGTGTAGTCAAATAGTCAAAGCTTCAAAAGCTAGTTCAACATCCATATGGACCCTAACAAGGCTAGAAGGACAACTCTGCCTCACTACATTCCATCATCCTGATTCTGCTTCTCTTATGAATGGACGAATATAAAGGAAGAGCGATCATTTAGGTACAAGAAATGTTCTGTAGCATACAAGTGTTGGAAAGTGGAAAATTGAATCTGTTTGAAGATCGTCATCAGGGATGGTAACTAGGGAAGGAACTTTAGAGGTACTCAAGATAAAGAGCCATGAGATCCTAACATCACTAGTAAGGCGGAACATGATATTCACATCAAAACAGAGAGAGGTGAGTGGGCAGTACAAGGAATTTCAGGCCTTTTGATGCAAAAAATCTTGACATTTGCTACAGAATCACAAGCCATGAGTACTTGGCCACTGCTTTGCGAATTTGTAGGATTATAACGGCTGTACCATCTTCCCTTTTCCTTTTAGGGTTAGGTTTAACTCCAAATCATATTTCTCCCACGATGAAAGAGAACATTTGTTAAATAAAAGCTTTACAGAAATTTTATGAAAAATAAAAAGGATTGGCAAATTAAAGCTGAGAGCTTGTGAAGAGAAGTAGGATAGAAGTACATCCATAATTGCCCAGCTTCACAGTTTTGCAAGTAGTTGAGCAGCTGACATGTCCTCCAGAGTGACTAAATTGTTTTCTCTAAAAACGGCTAAAATGTTCAATTTTTTTCTTTCCCTTTTCGCATAAACACCCACCTCCTCAACTAGGAACTTTAGTATCTTGGTCCACCAGTAAAATTATAAAAATAGAGGTCTAACTCATAAATATCTGATAAGTTGTCTATGGCTTTTAGTGTTTTAATGATTTGAGAAACACGTATAAAGATTCGGATATGCTAACAGGGGAGCATGTTGGTTGAGTTTGTTCATCTTGTGATTTCATGAGAGATCAAGTGAGAGACCTAATAAGGCATCAGATCTCTGTCTACTCAAAGGTAAACATTACTGCTGTAAAGCTGCGGGCACAGTACAACAGTACAGCAATACAACACTGCTGCTTGACAAAATGGTCCAAAGCCTATGCCCTGTCACTCTTACCTTGACTCTCCTCTTATATACGCAACATATCCCAAGTGAAATATGATTCTTGCACAAATTAGAAAATTGCTCCATCCTAGGTGCAAGTCTCCACCTCTCAAGGTGTTTCTCAAGAACAAAGCCTCAATAAGCCGAAGGACCAGATCCCAGAACTGAAGATGCTTTAAGTCCTTAGGTTGTTGAGTCTTTGTTCTCTTATTCTATAAATTGTAAACCTACTCTTCACTAAAAGGAAGCTAGTTGAAGGTGTTCTAAATTCTCAAGGTTGCTTCCACAATCTCTTGATCGAGTGGTACACTAGGCTAGAGTTAGTCTAGGTGTATTAGTTTTCTTGGCTAGAGGTAGTCAAGTGTGAATGTTACAATAGGGTGTATTACAAGGGTGAGGGGTTATGGGATTTAATTCCTAGCTTACAATCGGTTGTAATTTGAAGTTGTTCGTTAGTGGAGTTCAAATCCTACTGGGGTAGGTCGTGATTTTTAATCCCTTAAGCAAGGAGTTTTCCATGGTAAAATCTTGTGTTCTTTACTTGCGCATCGTACGAGAGGCGAAGTAGACAACCGGGTCTCTCCATCTTGTTTGGTGGACGCACAGTCTCTAACAAGTGGTATCAGAGCAGGTACTTTCTAAAAGGTTAACACCTAGAAGGTATCGTTCTCATGGACGCCTCATCAAACGATAAAGGGGAATATAGCTCATGGCTATCAAACTTCAAGAGAGAATGCAGTAAGACAACTGAGTACAGGGACAACTCTTTCACAGATCTGCAAGAGACATCAGGAATGCTCATCAAAACATACAAGTTTTTCAAAATGAAGGATGGTGAATCTATCCAAGATATGCATGATAGATTTACCTCAATCATAGATAAACTTCAATCTCAAGGGGAAATCTTGGAGACAGTTTTGATTCGTAAACTGCTGAATGCTCTCCCAAACTCTTGGCTAAACGAGATAAATGTTATTACTGAAACCAAGGACCTTCAAAATCTAACCATTGATGAACTCATTAGTAGTCTTAAGGAACATGAGGTCACAAAAGGTCTGGTCTAAAACAAGAGGAGGCATGTGAAAGCAGAGATCTGATCAAGCATGATCAAACCAAAATGAATGTTGAAGCTAAGCTAAAAAAGAATGAGGAACCTAGACAAAGAACCTGCTCCTCAACTGCACCGATAAGCACAAAATGCAGACAAAAATGTGAATCTCAAAGGCTTAGCAGCCTCAATTGTGCTCAAAATGAAGGTCGAGCTGAACATAAATCAAAAAGGGGGCTCAGTCTGTATCAGAAAGTAGAAAAAGCATCTGAATCAAAGGGAAAAGATTTATCTGTCACTGTTTTTCACTCCAAGAGACCAAACTTGACATTGGTTCCTAAAAGGAGTCAGTAGTTCTGTCAAGGCTTGAGTGAGAAAAGGGTCTTCATGAGCATAAAACTTCTTCTCTCACTTAAGAGCTGTCCAGGAGAAGGTATACACAAAATGGCTGCGTTTAAACACAACAAAAGCATACATGACATTGCAGAACTCAAAAAAAAAAAAAAAAAAAAAAAAAAAAAAAAGGAGGCCGAACCCCTGGTTGTCAAGAGACCTAGTCTTTCTGAATAAGGTTAGTAGTCTTTTTAGCCCATTCTCAATTATCAATTGCTTGAAGTGTCATGTCATTAATTGCTATTCACCTTCTTTTCGAACCCCTCAAAACCAAATGGCCTAAGTATCCTGAAATGACTCAAGCCCATGAGAAAAGATCCCTTCAGCCAATGAGAATTAGTTCCTTCTACTTCTTCTTCATACTCAAGACTCGTTGTCACGACCCAACCAGAGAGCCATGACGGGCACCCTGAACTAACATGCCGAGCGCCTCTGAACATGCATCTCATAATCATTTCTAGGTGGACCACAAAGATAGCTCATGGGTATCATGATCTGTAAGGACATATGCCAGAAGATAATGACACATTTTTATATAATCCTCAACAATTATACCCATCATCACAAGTCGACAATATTGCCAAAATATCATACAAGAATATGTATCGGTAGGGTTATGAAACGTCTAACTGTACACACATGTCTACGAGCCTCTATATAGAATACAAGTGACCGTAAAGACCAAAATCAATAGACTGCAGCTCTGAAGTAAGTGGAGAGCTCCTGAGAATCCGCTGATAAAGCACCTACAGATCTGATCCATCTCCCTGCCTACCTTTTCGGTCGCCTTAACTTTAACTACTTAACGCTTGTCCTCCCAAGCTCGTAAATCTCAATCAAGGTTGAAAAAACTTGAAATCTTATTTATCTTCAGCAGCCTCCTTTGATTCGTCAAGATTCATTGTTTAGAACAAGAACTACAAGACCTCATACGCTTCCCGAGCCTAAATCCTGGGGTTTCACTTGATTTGGGCTAAAACTTTGATGGAGAAAGTTGGGAAAATGTTCTAGGGGGTTAGGGAAGGTTTTGGGAGGTGGTTGAATGAAAATAAGGGGTAAATCACCTTTATATATTGTTCTAGGATCGGTTTTCACCGACCTAGAACTTTTCGCGCACTGTAGCCCGCGTGTCCGCACTGTAGCTGCGCGTGTCGCGCACTGTAGCTGGGCGTTTCTGCTCTATCAGCCTGACTTGTAACGTCCATAATTCTCTACTCCGACATTGTATCGACGAGCGATTTGTTGGGTTGAAAACTAGACTTTATGAACTTCAATTTGGGCTTTTGCTTTACTTCAAAACTCCTCATATACTAAAATATATTCTTTCCCCAAGTTAGCTCATACTTTGTTGTTCAAAATAACACTCATCTTTTTTCAAAGTCATACTAACTCAGCTCCTTCCACTCAATTTCTTATAGGACCTTTCGAAATTTCTCATATGCATCCTTTACTCATAAATGTACTTAATAATGCTTCGTCCCTTATACTCCAAAGTTTTTTTACTTAGCCATAGTTCAATATACTTATGCTCAAATTTGATAAGTGCTTCTCTGCAAGTACGGGGTGTAACACTCGTACTCTCTCCTTACTCACTTCCAAAATCAATTATACCTGAACTCTCTCTCTCCTCTCTTTTGCACTTCCTTCCTCTGTATAAACTGTCTCTTGCTCCATAACCATGAAAATGACTCAAAATGAGTCTTGTTCACCAACTACTCTCAAAACTGACTCTACTCTCTCACTGTCCAAAGAACCGATTTATGAAGACCAAATGTCCTCCGACTCATCTCCTAACACTTTAAGCTCTTCTATCCAAAATCTCAACCTGCCTCGCCCACAAAATCCTACCATGGAAGATCCTAAGTCTTGTCCAAATGAGAAAGGAAATGAAAGGTTTGACTCAGAAAATGTTTATTAGTCTATCTCTCAATTTCTTCGCACTACGGAAGAATTAAGTGAAAAGGATGACGAGATAGCGGTACCTAGTAAACTTGAAGATGTTGGACAGGTAAGTGGCAAAGAACAAGGTGATGTTGGTGAAACCAATCAAAGTAGTGTGCATAACACTGACAACATTGGTGATGAAGCGACGACTGAAAAGGAAAATGTTTTCAAAGATTCTCCCTCAAGCTCAGGCAATCTTGCACTATTCAGTGGTGACAAAAGGTCAGAGGATGAGTGTATAGACACTAATGAAGATTGTGTAAATGAAATCACAGATAATATAGATATCAGCAATATTGAAATACCAACTAAGGCAGTGTGCACAACAGATCTGGTGTTATCAGAATTAGAAGAGATGCATAAGGAAACTGGTCCCTCAGAAGTAGAAATGGTAGGCGACTCCCAGCAAAGAGTGGTAACAATTCGCGTACCCTTGGGAAAGCTTTCTTCTGAAAAGGAACCTGGTTCTCTGGGTCGTGATCAAGATGACATCTCCATTGATGAGTTTCTATCGAGTGTTGTCCTTAAGAAAGAACTCTCTCTGTGAAACAGGGCGACAGTTATGCTCCAAAACCCACCGCTTTTAGGACACCAGTCACAAGATAATGAAGCAGGGGAAAACTTGATGAAACTCGAAAGATCACCAAGGCAAGTAGCTCAAGAAAAGGAAGTCAGAGGTCAGGTAAAAAGGAAAATCAGAAAAAATTTGATTGATGAAGAAGAGAGTAAAACGGTACCAAATAAAGGAGGAGAAAAAGAATAGGTTCTCTCTGAAAAAAGAATTACCAGAAGTAGCACAAAAGGAAAGGAGAAGAACTTGATAATAGAGTTTGTCAAAACTGATAAAGATGAATAATATGAAGAAGAAAGTGTGCCCCAACACACCAAGAAAAGGGAGGCACGTGGTAAGAAGGCCCCAGCTTCCTCCAAGAAAAGAAAACAAAGCAAGGACGAAAGGAAGAGAAGAGAGGACAATATAAGGAGTTAGAAAGTATTACTGGGAAGGGTCAGTAATCCTAAAATAATTGAAAGAAGTGAATTGAAAGAACTGATGGAAATCATTCAATTACAAGAATGGGAGCATCTCTTTGGTCTCTCCAGCTCTCTATGTCTTTAAAAAGGAGGTCACAAAATTCTATTACAATCTTGCATGCCCCAATGACTCATCTCTAACTTGAACTGGATGAAGAAACACTTGGTCAAATCCTTGGAGTTCCTACAGTAGGGATAAAGACAGTGTACGACAGCAAGGACTAAGGGTGCAGGGACAACTGAGACGTTGTTCAAGAAATAACTAAAGGGTCAATATCAGCTTCTATTTGAGTTTGTGAACAAGGTGGTGCTTCCTAGATCTGAGGGAAGGTGCACTGCTTCGACCACGGACCTGGTCCTTATAGAGCTGCTAGCCAGTTTAACTTCCATCAGCCCGCCTGCTGTAATGGTTGAACACATGATTAAGGTGATCAAAGAAAAGGAAGGCAAGAAGGGGTTACCATATGGCTTCTTCCTGAAAAAAGTCTTCGATCATTTCAAAGTCCTTCTTCCTAAAAAAAGTCTTCGATCATTTCAAAGTCCCAACAGGCAAGGACACCAAAGGAGATCGCAAGCACATAATTACAATATCCACGCTAGAGGAGTGTCAATGTGTGCCAAATAAAGATGGAAAGGGCAACAAATCAATCATCTCCATCTTGATTGAAGCCGAAGAAAAGGCCACTACAGACATCACACTCCTACAAGCGAAAAATGCCTTGCTCAGAGCTCAGTTGGCGAGACAAGCGGAAGAACCTAACATAAGTAGTAAACTGGTAGCGTCACTAAAAGCTGGGAACTGCCAATTGAAAGAACAAAATGAGGAGCTGCGAGATCAGATTGTCAAGAATCATAGGGCTTTAAATAACCGAATTGATCTGCTCTTACAGGCCCTTAAGAAAAGTTAATCTGTCCTGTCTTGCCAATTTCCTTCTCAATGCATCCCCCTTCTTGTCTAGCCCTGTCCTCATTATACTCCTCTTTAATTCTCCTAATGACACGATATACTTTTGCTCTTAATTTTTTTTGGTTTATCTTTGTTCGAATCGCTAATCCTTTTGTTTATTCAATTATGGTTCGGTATTTTACTTAATTCATGCAATGCGTACATATATGTCTTTGTTGTTATTAAGTCTTTCCATCTTATGTGCTTCTGAGGATCTCCTTCTTTTCGATGATGTCAAAAGGGGGAAGGTAGTTTAGATAGAAACTATTGTGATTGGAATCATAATATTTGCTGCTATGATTGATGGGATCATAAATAGAAACTATTGTGATTGGACTCATAATATATGCTGTTGTGATTGATGGGATCATAATATATCTTTGCTACAAAATTGTTCTATGTCGCAGGGGGAACAAGTGGGATCTAATACTCAGGGGAACATCATGTAAAAGTTTGTCATCATCAAAAAGGGGGAAATTGATAAGTTGTCTATGGCTTTTAGTGTTTTGATGATTTGACAAACATGTATAAAGACCCGGCTATGTTAACAGGGGAGCATGTTGGTTGAGTTCGTTCATCTTATGGTTTCATGAGAGATCAAGTGAGAGACCTGATAAGGCATCAAATCTCTGTCTACTCAAAGGTCAATATTACATTTGTAAAGGCTGGCATGATACAACATGCCGATACATCTTCTTGCTTGACAAAATGTCCAAAGCCTATGCCCTGTCACTCTCACCTTGACTCTCCTCTTATATACGCAACATATCCCACGTGACATATGATTCATGCATATATCAGCTAATTGCTCCATCCTAAGCGCCAGTCTCCACCTCTGAAGGTGTTCCTCCAGAACAAAGCCTCAACAAGCCGAAGGACCAGATCCCAGAACTGAAGATGCTTTAAGTCCTTAGGTTGTTGAGTCTTTGTTCTCTTGTTCTTTAAATTTTAAACCTACTCTTCACTAAAAGGAAGCTAGTTGAAGGTGTTCTAAATTCTCATGGTTGCTTTCACAAGCTCTTGAGTGATACACTAGGCTAGAGTTAGTCTAGGTGTATTAGTTTGCTTGGTTAGAGGTAGTCAAGTGTAAATGTTACAATAGGGTATATTGTAAGGGTGAGGGGTTATGGGAGTTAATTCCTAGCTTTCAATCGGTTGTAATTTGAAGTTTCTTTTTAGTGGAGTTGAAATCATACTGGGGTAGGTTGTGGTTTTTAATCCCTTGAGCAAGGAGTTTTCCCTAGTAAAATCCTATGTTCTTTACTTGCTGCACTGTCTGAGAGAACTGGTAGACAACCAGGTTTCTCCATATACTGTTTGGTGGATGCGCAGTCTCTAACAATATCCTTCTTAACAAACTTTTTTTACATGAAATGAAACAAAGGGAGGTGATAAATAATCAATCATCTAGAACCAGTAATCACCAAGGTCTAATGAATAGATAGTCACAACTACCTTCAAAAGTAAGCATATGAATGTAACTTAACAAATTAGAGGATAATAATTAAGGTGAAAATTCAATTTAGATGTAGAAGTACCTAAACACGAATATCACGTAATGCTTTGAACATCACCACTGAACTGCTGCATCTAGAGCATTATAAATTTCAATTACCGCCCTATAAGTTAAGAGGTCCAAATGCCGTTACATGGAAAAACTGAATGTGTTTAAAGTTACATAAATCTATGTGATTACTTACCTATGTAATGCAACTAATAGGTAGTTCCTGCTCTGCAACCTGTAAAAGTTATCACTTATCAGTAGTGCTTCAGAAAAATATTCTTCTAAACCTCACTTCTTCAGTTTGCTCAACTGGTTTTTAAGTTACCCAATGCCATCAATCTCTTAACATCTTGCAGAGAACAATAACCCAAGTATTATGTCTATAGCTAGGAGTGCCTTCAGAAACGGGAAAAATCAGAAGCAAGACAAGAGGAAAACCTGACATTGGTAAAGTATTAATATAGGAAGTAGTTTAAGCAAATCAGCAGCACTCCTAATGAAAATGTTGATGTATGTATCTGGGCAATTTACTTCATCAGATTCTATGATTTACTAAGAATAGCCATAGCATTAGCATGAATTACATATTAGAGGAAGTATGAAGAAAATAATCTCAATATCCTCAAAAACAAGGTTTAGATGGAGCAAAAGAGCAAAGTAAAATAGGGAAAGAAGATAAGGAAGAAAAAACCATCACCTTCTTGGGCAGAATTAGTGGATTTGAACATCACATTTTTCTATCTTTCAGGAATTGGACGAATTGGATTAACTTTAAAAGAATGAAATCTGTCTTATCCAATATGCCCCTAATTTAAGCCAACTTTCTTTCTATTATTACTCCATCTCATTGATTGTAATTCAGGTCCTAAGGTGTTCAGGTGTAATTTGGATCATTGGTGGAATTTATGAGGTGTTTAGGTGTAATTTGGGTCATTGGTTGGATTAGCGCGGGCAAGTTTTTAGCGTCATTTACAATCAGTCTTCATTTTTGGTTTGCGTCCGGGGGGATTCCGGGTGAGTTTTAGGTATCCATTCTATGTTTAGGGGACACCAGATTTTTCTAGTGTCCAGTCATCTGGTTTCCTTCTTCACGTTCGCGAGGTATGGGCCGCGTTCGCTAGGTTGCGTTCACGTGGCCCACCCCACCTTCACGAAGAAGAATGGGTCTGCGCCGGCCCCGACGCGAATCCTCAAGTTTGCGAAGGCCATTTTCATTGGGCCGCGTCACGTGTGCTCGCGTTCGCCATAGCTTCTCGTGTTCATGATGAATTAAATCACTGAACCAGTGATTTAATTTCGGATTTTGAAGGGGAACTTAATTCCCAAATATTTTAAGTTCTAGAGCTCGGTTTTGGTTGAATCTAAGCTCCAAATTCATAATTCTTCAGTTGGGTAAGATTATAACTCCCTTCTAAACTTAATTACATGATTTTGTCGTCAAAGTTCCTTTCTAATCCATGAACCCACTTAATAAAATAAGGGTTTCCTATAAATTGGGGTTTTAGCTAATTAGTGAAATTAAAGGCAAATTTGTGGTTAGATTCTTATGAAATTTAGGTTATTAACTATCTAGACTATGGGTACCATGATGTTATCTTCAATATCCATTTTTACCCTTGGGGCTCGGGGTTGAATATTTGGGGTTCATTTTTGCGTTTCTTTCCAAGTATAGCAATACGGGTATGGTTGGGTTCGTATGACCGTATAGGTTAGTAATTTGATCTTGTTGAGTTCAATTTCTCGATAAATTATTTTTTTACTTTTGGTGTTAGATTTGGGATTTTGGGGTGACTTTTTGAACCCGAATCCTTTTATGATTTATTGAGCATTCTTAGATCCATATTTTCACATCGAATTTATGCTTGTTAGACTCCGATCATTCGGACGCACTTCGGAAGGGCAAGGCTTTGGCGTGAGGGTTCGTGGTGCCCGCTCGACTTTGAGATAGGTTAGTGTTTATTTTTAGACTCCGATCATAGGGCTTATATAGTTTATAAATATTGAAAGGGTATTGGCCATGATGGGGGTCCCATCTTAGGGATTACGATGAGCACTTGGATGGGTACCGGTGTATATTGTTGGGTAGTTCGAATGATGAGAAGCATGTTAGGCCTTCAGGCGTGGTTGTGGTGATAATCCACTGGTTTGGAAAGAAGATTGCTTAGAATCATGAGCTAGTGCATCAATCTCATTGGCTACACATATTCATACTTCAAGTCTATAATGTTGTTGGCATGAAATACTGTTGCATTCATTCTCCATCTATATGCACATATAGGTAAATTGTGACGAAGGAAATATTGATGAGATGATATGGGAATCAGAATGAGGTAAGGTTGTTATTCTCACAGTCCGACGGTAAAGTCGGGCGGTATAATGAGTTGTCACAGTCCGAAGGGAAAAGACCTCGGGCGGTACAGTGACTGGTATACGAACCTCGCGAGTCCCCCATGGGTCATGATAGGATGGAATGACCAATAGCGTGTCTGTCCAGGTTCTATATTGGCCATTACATTGCATTCATGCACTCATATATTCATTGTCTCTTATTCTCTTTATATGTTCATGTGTGGACTCCTTAGTGAGATTTGTGATTTGTTTGGGCTTAGTGGTGAAGCTAAGTTGAACTTGTATGTTAAGTATTGATTTCAATCTTTATATCCTGTATTTGTTTTCCCTTCGTTGTCGGCCTATGATGCCTACAAGTACTAGTGGTTGTGCTCATACTACACTTGCTGCATCTTTTCTGTGGCTGCAGATTCAGATCCTTGTTCCAGCGTTAGGCCTCGTGATTGATCCCAAGGTAGTCTATTTCGATATTACAGGGTAAGCCATCAAATAGTTCTGCAGCCGTGGATCTCCTCCTATCTTATTTTTGCTTATTTAGATTTTTCAGACAATTTCTATTTGTATTTCAGACTTGTCCAATTTAGAAGCTTGTGTATGATTTCGACCTGATTTTGGGGTTGTAAAAACTAGAGTTTCATTTCCATACTTACTTATGGTATCAAGACTATTATATAACCTTGTTGTACTTAATTTCTGCATTTCCTTTGTTATACTTGAACAATAATTTGGGGATGGTCTGTTTACTGAGGGGGATAGTGTAGGTTCCATCATGACTCGTGGGTTGGGTCGTGACAAGTTGGTATCAGAGCCCTAGGTTAATCGATCTAAGGAATACACGAGCAATATCTAGTAGAGTTTTTCGGATTGGTATGTAGACGTTCGTACCCATCCTCGAGAGGCTATAGGACATTTAGGAAACTTTTATTCTTTCACTTCTTTTATGCTACTTTATTCCAATTGGTATCAATATAACTCAAATTGGTATCTGATTCATATTCTTTTCTCTTACAGATGGTGAGGACACGTGCGACGATTCTTGCTAGGGATGAGGTTTCAGTACCGCGACTGAGGCTGTGACACATGGTCGAGGCTGAGGCAGAAGCCGTGGTAGGGGCAGGGCCCTTAAAGAAGCACCAGCCAGAGACAAGGCATCAGTGGTTGGCCATGCCCTTGCTAGATCACCATCTCCTGAGCCGAAGGTAGAGCATCATGATGAGCCATTCGAGAAGGATAAGGGGCCAGCCCAGGCTCTGCCAGAGATTATTGCTACGCAAGTACTCCAGGATGCTATGGTGCACATTTTGAGCCTTCTGAGGGTTAGACCCAAGCTGGCATATTTCAGGCTATGGGTCATAGACCAGAGCCAGAGGACAAACTATTGAGCAGTTTTAGACTCCTGGGCCATAGCTAGCTACAGCTGTGGCACTCCGTATTGATGAGATTCCAGCTCCTCGACCAGTCCCTGGGCCAGCTATGACCCGAGATGAGCAGAAGTTGTTCGATCACGCTAAGGATGTTGAGTCAGTGAGAGTCCAGGTTTATGGCAAGAGTAAGGAAAAGAGGTCTCACAAGTTTGGTAGTTTCAGTGGTTCTTCTTCTTGGGGTTGGGGACATCATGACAGGGTTCCCAGCATCGTTTCAGTCGTTCCATTCAGTCACAAGACTCTAGATTTCAACAGGTATATCTTCAGGACCTAGTGGGTGTCGTGCCGGGCACAGTGTTTTCAATTCTGGACAGACATTCGGAGGTTCTTAATCTCGACACTCAGGCTGTGGGGGTCACACAGGTTCTTCTATGACAATTCAACAGCCCATGGCTTCTAGGGTGTGTTTTGAGTGTGGTGAACCAAGGTATTTCAAGTCATATTACCCCAGAGTTAGACAGAGTAGAGTCTAGTAGGGTTCCCAATTTCAGGCCCCTAGGCCTCCATCTCCTCCAGCTAGAGGAGGAAGACCTTCTGGTAGAGAGGGTTCACAGGTTAGTAGAGGTGGAGCCCATTCTGGTAGAGGCGGTTCTTAATTAGTTAGAGGTGGAGCTTAGGCAGGCTATGGTGGTCATGGTGTCACTCAGTCCGAGAGTGGACGTGCCCATTTCTATGTTTTTTCGGGTAGACCAGAGGTAGAGGCTTTTGATGCAATCATCAAAACTATTATTTTGGTTTGTCACCGATCGGCTTCCATCTTATTTGATCTGGGTTCCACTTTCCCTTATGTGTCCACTTACTTCTCCATGAGTCTAGATATTCCTTGTGATTTGCTTGATGTACCTATAGTGTATCTACCCCTGTTGGTGATTCTGTGATAGTAGACCGGGTCTATAGGTCTTGTGTGGTTACATTTATGGGGTATGACACTTGAGTACATTTTATTATTCCTGATATTGTAGCTTTTAATGTCATTTTGGGTATGGACTTGTTATCGCCTTATCAAGCAATTTTGGATTGCCATGCCAAAACAGTCATGTTGGCCATGTCGGGTATTCTTAGTTTAGAGTTGATGGGTTCTCCTAGCCCTACACTAGGATGATTATATAGTTCCTTCATGCGAAGAAGTTGGTGGATAAAGGATGTTTATCATCTTTGGCTCATATCCGGGATACTAGCGTGGATAATCCTTCCCTTGAGTTGGTACCGATAGTTAGTGAGTTTTCTGAGGTTTTCCCCACATATTTTCCTAGTATGCCGCCTGATTGGGATATTTAATTTTGTATCTATTTGGAGCCAGGCACTCGGCCAATTTCTTTTTCGCCCTATCGTATGGCCCCGATAGAGATGAGAGAGTTCAAGGAATAGTTGCAAGATCTATTGAGCAAGGGGTTCATTTGACCTAGTGTTTCCCCTCGAGGTGCTACCGTTCTGTTCATGAAGAAGAAAGATGGTACCATGCAAATGTGTATCACCTATCGGCAGTTGAACAAAGTTACAATCTGGAAGTACCCCATACCTCGCATAGATGACTTGTTTGATCAGCTTCAGGGTGCATCGGTCTTCTCTAAGATTGATTTGAGATCGGGTTATCATCAGTTGAAGATTAGAGCAGAGGATATTTCAAAGACAGCCTTCAGGACCCGCTATGGTCACTATGAGATCTTGGTCATGTATTTTGCTCTTATCAATGCGCCCATAGCTTTTATGGACTTGATGAATGGGGTTTTCAAGCCCTATTTGGATTCATTTGTGATTGTCTTCATCCATGACATTTTAGTCTATTCTCGTAGCAAGGAGGATCATGAGAAGCATTTGAGGATCGTGCTTGGTTTGCTGAAGAAGAGAAAGTTATATGCTAAATTTTTGAAGTGCGAGTTTTGGCTTAGCTCGGTAGCATTCTTAGGACATGTAGTGTCTAAGGATGACATCATGGTATATCCCAAAATGATTGAGGTAGTTTGGGATTGGGCTAGGCCTACTTCAATGACAAAGGTTCAGAGTTTTATAGGTCTTGCGAGTTATTATCGACGTTTCGTGAAAGGGTTCTCATCTATTACTTCCCATTTGATTCATTCAATTAAGAAGAATTGTCACGACCCGAACTACGGGTCATGACGGGTATCCGGGGCTAACCACCGAACACCACTCATTTCGTTACCTATAGCCTTTCATTCATAGTATATGCTCAAATTCATGGAAATATATCATCATCGAAAACATATTTACTTTTATATACATAAACCTTTAGGCTATCTGTCACACCCTAATTTCCTATAGGGCATGATGGGCACCCGACCCTTACTTAGGGCCGAGCGAACCCGCTGACTCTCATAATACACATAATCATCCGGGCCCGCAAAACATGTCAAAATGCGAAGGAAAATTTTTCGGAAAACAAACATACCGTTCGTCTTTTTCAAATCAAATAAAATCTATAAACACATGAAATTCATAACACAATGCGTAATGAAACATCGCTTACATAGCCGTTTACAAACGGACATCTCATACACACGACAACGCCGCAAAGTCTCTAACATAACTCGAATACCATACAAAGCATTCGACTCGGCGGACTCCGGAGGAAATGGAGCTCGCCAATCCGGCCGGAACATCTTCGCTAACATCATCTGCTCATCCGCGGGTACTGCGCGGCATGAAACGCAGCCCCGAAGAAAGAGGGTCGGTCACGGAATATCTGAGTATGCAAAGCATGAAATACAAACAACGAAGTCATAACCGAAGTCGGGAGTACGGAAAGTGCATAATAGCCAGAATACCCAAGTGTTTGCTTCTGCCGTACAAATCATACTTAAGAGGTACAGAAGACACATACGATAATCAGAATGCCAAATGCTTCGCTCTCTTTGAAAACATTTCTGTCTCATATATGCGAAAAATCAAACACATATACCGCGGCCAAATACCCAGCGGTCAATATCATACATATACCGCGGCCATATACCCAGCGGCATTATCACACATACACACATACCGCGTCCAGGAACCCAGCGGTAATATCACATATATACATACCGCGGCCAGGAACCCAGCGGTCAATATCACATATACACATATACCGCGGCCAGGAACCCAGCGGTCAATGTCACACACACCGGCATACCGCGGCTAGGAACCCAGCGGTCTCCGGAATATCGTATTCAACACAAACACTTACAAAGACTCAACAAAGATAATCAAAGTGAACTATCGTTTGTAAGCCAAAAAGAGTCAAATCGATTTTCTTCCGAATATCACTCGGGAACATATCAAACCGAACTTCAAACCATAGTTACGTATCAAAATCATGTATATAAAAGTCTTTATTTCAAACCCGACGGTTAAATAAGTAATCATACTCGGGGGTCGGGAAAATAGTCATATTAAGCTTTTTCAAAAGTAGGTCGTTAAAACCAAACGTAGAAAGTCGCGGGACCCACGGACGGGCGTCAACCCAATCCGGGCCCGGCTATGAAAATTAAAATCATTACTCGTCATGAAATCGTTTGCGAAGATATCAAAGTGATCCGAGCTCTTTCTTGAAAGTTACGATCATTCGTAGTTTCGAAATCGTTTAGGAACAAATCTCTTTTAAAAACAAAACTCTTTTGAAAACCTTAAAAATTCAATCATACAAAAGACATAAGGATCATAACTCGACCGCATTAAGGATATGAGTATCAAGAAACAAATAAGAATCGTTTACGGGCTCAAAGCAATCCAATACCGTTCATGAAAGTTACGAACATTTTTAGACATAAGATCTTTTCGGAGTAAAACCGTTTACACAACTTTTCAAACCCAATCATATCAAAGACATACGAACCACAACGACCATACTAAGGATGCCAACATCAAAGCAAATATGAATCACAAACATACTCGAAACTTAAGAATGGAGTTACCCGAGGCACAAATCATGTCATACCTTAATCCGTCTAAGACATGCCAAAAGAAGGAAAGGTAAGTTTTACATACCTGGTTTGCTTCCTAGGTTAATCCAAACTCAAATCTGTCTTGCTCAAAATCTACAATAACATCAACCCATACCAAACATTAGCCATACACACTTAGGAATTCAATTTCATGCCATTACTTTTATCTACGTAAATTTGGCGCACTTCCCTCTATAAATTCAACAACCCCGAGAATTCAACTCGGCCAAATCATCAACAACAATACCAACAACCAAACTACAACATCAACAATCAATTCAAAATGCATTTCTAACATTAGTAGCTCTTTTTACATAACTTCACAAGATTCATAATATTCCGACATACTTACTTCCCTCACTCACATTCAAACCAATATCAACGTTTATACATTCGATTACTAATCCAAAACCATACGGACAATATTCAAGAACGCTTTAAACAATTCACACAATTTTTTTCCAAACAACCAAAACCATATCCCAACTCACCCGAAATTGTCTCCAACCCGAGAACAACACCAAACACATTCTTCTCTTCCAAATTCATAATTTACACCAACAACAATTCCAACAATACCAACATTAACCATAATATTTCCAATTTCAAAATACTTCATAAACATTCCATATGGTGTTTGTCCCATATTTCCATCAGAACCATTTTATAACGATTTTACCTCCTTCTCCGTAAATAAACCAATATTAACACAAATAGAAAAGAGATTCATACCTTTCCCTCGATAATAATGCTATATATTTACTCCTCCACCTTGAACTTAATCCACAAAGCCTCAATATTCCATGATTTTTGAAGCCGCAACTATACGCCGTACGGATCGGAATTTGAGAATTATACCTGGTTTCGGGCTAAAAGTTAGTGGTGGAAGGTTGGGGAATTTTCTAGAATATTTGGAATGTTTTTGGTCTGATTTTTTTTGGCTGAAAATGAGGGGTTAAGCCCCTTTATAAAGCTGCCCGAAGTCACTGTAGCGATGCGTGCAGCACCGACCCTCAAAATTCCACCGTTGTCGGCGGAAATTATTTCGAGACCTAAAACTTTTATATACCGATCTCTTTATTTGCATACCCGGATATGTCCAAAACTCCATACAATCGTATAACTTATTCAACATCCCAAACTTTTTCTTATTCCAAATTTACCCTTAACACTCCATACCAATGAAAAGATGAATATGCAACTTGTGCATTAAAACAAAAACAAAATCAGAAATTAAAAGTCTTATCCACAACTTGTCGCAATCCAACTTAAAATATTCCAACGTGCAAAATATGGGATATAACACTATCAAAATAATAATATACATATACTTGCACACACATGAACTCTATGGGACCATACCACCCACACATACGTATCTACGAGCCTCTACTAGAACACTAAACGTAAGGACGGGACAGGACCCCGCCATGCCCAAGATATATGTACACAAAATAATGTCTCAAAATAGCACCTCCGAAGTAAGGGAGGGCTCCGGTAAATCTGCTGAGAGCTCCTACATGATGCGCACTTATCTCTCTAATACTCGTGGGCATGAACACGGCGTCCGAAAAAAAGACCCTTTTTCTTCGTTGTTACGAATATTGACCGAGTATGTAAGGCATGAATGAAATAAATATAATAGGGAAGTCATAATGACACAGGACGAGGACATAACCTTCGACTGAATACCTATAGTACATGCATTACACATAGCATATCATATAAGCTACCATGGCGTGTGCCTCGTCTTATCATACCTACCTTATCATATTGGACATACATCCCCATATCGTATATGCGTCATCATACCATACATACATCGTCATATCGTACATGCATTACCATATCATACATACATCATATCAGACATGCATTACCATATCATACATACATCATCATCATTAGTTCACGTCCGGTACCCGTCGTATGCGGGGAGGTGTCATGTCCGCCCTTTTCTCGGTCGGTCGTAGTCGCACGCCCCGAGACTTGGTGGTCATGTCCGCCCTTTTCTCGGTGCGGTGGAATCATATCATCACACACATCACACATTCATCATTATTCATATCATAATCTCATCATTATACATTCCATGCATTCGTCATTATACATAACCTATGTTTATCGTCACCATACTTTCCATAGACATATCGTGGCTATATCTTAATTTAACGTCGTGTGCATATATATATACATACATACCATATACTCATCATCATACATTTTATAGTCTTATGACTATTAACTGTCTTATAAGCATATCATGGCTCTATCCTAAGTTAGTATCATTACATACGTGTACATGAACATACATCATCACAACATATAGTGGGACTCATGTGCATCTATAGTCATGTCGGGGTGCGACGTATGAGGTCGTGGAACCCCGATTACATTATGGAGTAATCGTCTCTAATTATTACCGTATCTCACCTTGAAAGGACTAACATTTTAAGGTGAGTATTCACAAGGAAAGTATCAATGGAATCATACATAGAGTCATTGACTTCGTGGGCGTCATTTCTCACTCTAGGACTCTTTTGATTTAGCTCATCATCGTCACTTACCGTGCCCGTGTCTTATCTCTCTTCTTTACCTTATACATGTATAGCTCTATGTGTGGACTCATCGTCATTACTATCGTGCTCATAATAGATCTCTTATCTTTTTTTTTTGTATGGCCTTATGAACGTGGGCTCTTAGTCCTTCGGAGTTTGGGAGATTCATGGAGACGGAGGAAGATCATGCCTTAAAGGGAAAGAGGTCAACATTTTAAGATGGGTCTACCGACAATGAATAATAGCGGGGAGTCGTATGAAGATCATTAACTTTGTAGAAATCTCGTATCATAAGTTTTAGGATCTCGATGGTTCGCTCATCATCATATTCATATCATACTTCTTACTTCATCTCACGCGAGCTCTCTATAAACGTGACTCATCATTTTAGATACATACATATGTGTAGAGAGATCATAGAAGGATAGGAGGATTCATACCATAAAGTCTTGCCTTAGAAAGAAAAGGTTGAGCCTTACATACCTTTGTCGTTTAACTACTTGATTGCTTGCTCATCTTCTTTCAATGCACCCGTTAATACCTTCAATGGGATTCGTATCAACATTAGTTAGACAATCATGAGAGCGTACTTACTAAAGTTATAGAAAATTGAGCGTTGAACATGTTTTTTTATACTACTTTCCGCATATTCCATATCAACCCTCGTGAACATTAAATAACAACGATCACAATATCATAAACGACAAGCATCATCCATTCGCATTATCCACATTTAGGAATTTCTCTCCAAATTCTCCATATTCATGACCAAGTTCACTATCGTGTTCTTTCATAGAAAATACTCACTCTATGTTCTAAATATCATTTATAACGTATTTATATTCAAAATGTACCAAGAACTATAACTATTCCAAACATTCACTCAAAAAATTTTGCATATTCATGACCCATTTCATATTTTTCTTTTGTAATACAAGTGTTTCAACTTTACAATACTTCAAACAACATGGAAACATCATAAATCTTACCTTAGATGATGAAGGAACAAGCTTTGGATGATAATACACCTCTTGCACTAAAACCCTATTCCACCCTTTTCTTGAATTTCTTGGTTTAGATGACTTCTATTTTTCGCAATCATGGTTCTTGTTGGTTTGATGAAGTTGATCACAATTTTTCCTTGAATTCATGTGGTTGAAGTATGGAAGGTTCTAGAGGCTTTGAGAGAGATGGAGTCGTGTATGGAATGAAATAACCAAAGTGGCAACACATTTATAAACTTGTATCATTTCAGCCGTCAAAAGTGTTCCACGGAAATAAACTCCACGGTCCGTGGAACCAAGTGCTGGCTTAAATACGGTCGTGGTTCACGACTAAGCCACCTCAAGGGCTGGCCGGTTTTTGACCCGTCCACCGTCCATGGAATATTATAGTTGGGAAGATGGCTTTGGTCCTGGAACCCAAATCTTCTCCGAAATTGTTCCCATCGTCTCGTTTGATCTCGAATCCATATGGGACCTTTTCTTAACACTTATTTATCACTTCATTAGTAATCTAAGAGACGTTATATCTCTTCTCCAAAGCAAACATCCAAGACCTCGTTGTTCAATACTTTTTTGCTTTTTTTTCAACTTATTTTTTTTTTCTTAATAACTTTCTCTCCTTAACTCGAATGTCTTTGGGATTTTTTTATCATAGAATGCAAGTTTTTACTCACCCTAAACATCGTATGGACTTACAAATTCTTGGCATTAGCCTAGCCACATTCAACGGCTTTTTGAGGTGTAACAAAAAACAACTTTTTTAGTGGTCTGATGAGTGTTAGGAGAGCTTTCAAAAGCTTAAGTTTTTATTGACTTCGGCTCTGATTTTGGCCCTAGTTGTGGAGGGAAAGGATTTTACGGTCTATTGTGATGCTTCTCGGATTGGTTTGGGTTATGTGTTGATGCAGAAGGGAAAGGTGATAGCATATGCTTCAAGGTAGTTGAAGGTGCATGAGAAGAACTGCCCCACTCATGATTTGGAGTTAGTGACGGTAGTTTTTTCCTTGAAGATTTGGAGACATTACCTATATGGATTTCATTGTGGTGTTCATAGTGATGCAAGGAGAGAGAAAGGGGTGTTCAATCAGCGAAATCTAGATTCGAGGTAGTGTAGGTGGATGGAGATTCTTAAGGATTATTACATTACCATTCTTTATCATCTAGGCAAGGCTAATATGGTAGCAGATGCGTTGAGTCAGAAGGCGGTGAGTACTGGTAGTTTGGCGAGTTTGATTGTTGAGGAGCATCCCTTGACTATAGAGGTTCAATCCTTGGCTAATAGTATTGTCAGGCTTGATATTTTGGTACCGAGCACAGTTTTGGCTTGTGTAGAGGTAAGGTCATCACTTTTGGAGAAAATCAAGGTAAACCAGTTTGAGAATGTGAATTTGTGAAAGAATCGGGATAAGGTGTTGAGAGGGGAGCCAAAGGAAGCAATTCTTGATAGTGAAGGAGTTTTGAGGATAAAGGGGCATGTTTACGTTCCCCATGTGGGTGGTTTGATTAGGTATATTATCGAGGAGGCTCACAATTCTAGGTATTCAATTCACCCAGGCGCTACTAAGATGTATCGTGATTTGAAGCAGCATTATTGGTGGGGTATGATGAAGAGGCATATAGAGGAGTTCGTATCCTAGTGTTTGAATTTCTAGTAGGTTAAGTATGAGCATCAGAGACCATGGTCGACTAGATTAATTCCTGCAAAATGCAAGAAAGTGGGAGAGGATAGCTATGGACTTCATGGAAGGGCTACCGAAGACTTTGGGCAAGTTTGATGTTATTTGGGTTATTGTGGACAGGTTGACCCAGTTCGCGCGTTTCATCCCGATTGATTTTTTGATTTAGAAGTTGGCAAGGATATATGTTAGGGAGATTGTCCGATTGCATGGGTTCCTATTTCTATCATCTCAGAAAGAGGCACTCAGTTTACTTCCCATTTCTGGAGGACTTTGCAGATGGAATTGGGGACTCAGTTGGATCTTAGTAGCCACACATTTTCACCGTGGATAGACGGAAGGTTGGTCGAAAAACTATTCTGTGTTAGAGGATATGTTGTGAGCTTGTGTGATTGATTTTGGTGGCCATTAGGACCAGTTCTTGCCCTTGGCAGAGTTTCCTTACAACAACAGTTATCACTCAAGTATTGGTATAGCTCCATTTGAGGGTCTATATGATAGGATATTTTGCTCCCCGATTGGTTGGTTCGATGCATTCGAGGTGAGACCGTGGGGTACTGATTTTTTGAGGGATTCCTTGGATAAGGTAAAGTTGATTCAGGAAAAGCTACTTGCGGCTCAGAGTAGGAAAAAAACGACGGAAGTCCGTGACAGTTCATGATTTGGTGATTATGTTCCGAAAGTTTCGCTCCATAAAGGTGGTGATGAGATTTGGGAAGAAGGGTAAGTTAAGCCATTAAATGGTGGCAATGTCAATTCATAGGCTACTACCAACATGCCGAAGAAAAGGTTTTGAGGATAAAGCGGCATATTTACGTTCCCATGTGGGCGGTTTTGATTAGGTAGATTATGGAGGAGGCTCGACAAGGGTATTCAATTCACCGGGCGCTACTAAGATGTACCGTGATTTGAACGGAATTATTGGTGGGGTATGATGAAGAGGCACATAGTGGAGTTCGTATCCTAGTGTTAGAATTGCTAGCAGGTTAAGTATGAGCATCAGAGACCAGGTGGTATGACTTAGAGGATGCCCATTCCAGAGCGAAAGTGGGAGAGGATAGCTATGGCCTTCATGGAATGGCTACCGAAGACTTTGGGCAAGTTTGATGCTATTTGGGTTATCGTGGACAGGTTGACCAAGTCCGCGCATTTCATCCCGATTCAGACTACCTATAATTTAGGGAAGTTGGCAAGGATTTATGTTAGGGAGATTGTCCGATTGCATGGGTTCCCATTTCTATCATTTCAGAAAGAGGCACTCAGTTTACTTCTCATTTCTGGAGGACTTTGCAGAAGGAATTGGGGACTCAGTTGGATCTTAGTACAGCATTTCACCCGCAGACGGAAGGTTAGTCCGAGGGGACTATTCAGGTGTTAGAGGATATGTTGCGAGCTAGTGTGATTGATTTTGGTGGCCATTGGGACCAGTTCTTGCCCTTGGCAGAGTTTCCTTACAACAACAGTTATCACTCGAGTATTGATATGGCTCCATTTTAGGGTCTATATGATAGGAGATTTTGCTCCCCGATTGGTTGGTTCGATGCATTCGAGGTGAGACCGTGGGGTACTGATTTTTTGAGGGATTCCTTGGATAAGGGAAAGTTGATTCAGGAAAAGCTACTTGCGGCTCAGAGTAGGAAAAAGTACGGCGTATCGGAAGTCCGTGATATGGAGTTCATGGTTGGTGATTATGTTCTATATATATAAGTTTCGCCCACGAAGGTGGTGATGAGATTTGGGAAGAAGGGTAAGTTAAGCCGCATTAAATGGTGGGAATGTCAATTCATAGGCTACCTCGCAACATACGAAGAAAGGAGTTTTGAGGATAAAGAGGCATGTTTACGTTCCCCGTGTGGGCGGTTTGATTAGGTAGATTATGGAGGAGGCTCGCAATTCCGGGTATTCAATTCACCCGGGCGCTACTAAGATGTACCGTGATTTGAAGCAGAATTATTGGTGGGGTATGATGAAGAGGCACATAGTGGAGTTCGTATCCTAGTGTTAGAATTGCTAGCAGGTTAAGTATGAGCATCAGAGACCAGGTGGTATGACTTAGAGGATGCCCGTTCCGGAGCGAAGTGGGAGAGGATAGCTATGGCCTTCATGGAATGGCTACGAAGACTTTGGGCAAGTTTGATGCTATTTGGGTTATCGTGGACGGAGTTGACCATTTCAGTCCGCGATTTCATCCATTTCTATCGAACAATAACAGGACTACCTATAATTTAGGGAAGTTGGCAAGGATTTATGTTAGGGAGATTGTTGATTTTTGCATGGGTTCCCATTTCTATCATTTCATTTCAGGGTCTATATGATAGGAGATTTTGCTCCCCGATTAGTTGGTTCGATGCATTCGAAGAGGCACTCTTGGATAAGGAGAGAGGTTGATTCGGGAAAACCACTTACTTCTCATTTAAAGGACTTTGCGAAGGAATTGGGGACTCGGTTGGATCTAAAGTACAACATTTCACCTTGCGAGAAAAGGACGGAAGGTTAGTCGGTTTGATTAGGTAGATTATGGAGGACTATTCAGCTACTAAGTGTTAGAGGATATGTTGCGAGCTAGTGTGATTGATTTTGGTGGCCATTGGGACCGAAGTGGGAGAGGAAAATGCCCATGGAATAGCGAAGACTTTCCTTACAACAACGGTTATCACTCGAGTATTGATATGGGTTCCCATTTCCATTTAGGCACTCAGGTCTATATGATAGGAGATTTTGCTCCCCGATTGGTTGGTTCGATGCATTCGAGGTGAGACATTTTAGGGTCTATATGTAGGAGATTTTGCTCCCCGTTGGTTGGTTCGATGCGAGGGTGAGACCGTTTTTTTGAGGGATTCCTTGGATAAGGGAAAGTTGATTCAGGAAAAGCTACTTGCGGCTCAGAGTAGGAAAAAGGAGTACGCTGATCGGAAGTCCGTGATATGGAGTTCATGGTTGGTGATTATGTTCTATTGAAAGTTTCGCCCACGAAGGTGGTGATGAGATTTGGGAAGAAGGGTAAGTTAAGCCGCTAAATGGTGGGAATGTCAATTCATAGGCTACCTCACCAACATGCCGAAGAAAGGAGTTTTGAGGATAAAGAGGCATGTTTACGTTCCCCGTGTGGGTGGTTTTATTAGGTAGATTATGGAGGAGGCTCGCAATTCCAGGTATTCAATTCACCCGGGCGCTACTAAGATGTACCGTGATTTGAAGCAGCATTATTGGTGGGGTATGATGAAGAGGCTCATAGTGGAGTTCGTATCCTAGTGTTTGATTGCTAGCAGGTTAAGTATGAGCATCAGAGACCAGGTGGTATGACTTAGAGGATGCCCATTCCAGAGCGGAAGTGGGAGAGTGTCATGACCCAACCGGAGGGCCGCGACGTGCACCCGGTGCTAACCCACCCGGGCACCTCTTAACATACTTTCACATCACATCTAGGTGTGCCACATAGCTAAATCATGCTTTCATTCATCATTCATGTTAATCCCATTGGGCGACAATTCACTTATATCGTCATTAACGACTATGCCCATATAAATGTACATAAGCCGACGAGGCTAACAAAATAATATCCCAAAATATAGGCCGACAAGGCCAAACATATCTAACCATATACACATATGTATGAGCTTCTAAGAAGAATACGTCATATCATATAGGCAGGACAGGACCCCGCCGTGCCCATAAATATGTACACAAAAGAATCTATGCCCAAAAGCTGTAGCTCCGAATGAGATGGAGCTCCGCTATGTAGTCCCTGAGAAATATAGCTATAGATCAAGTCTGTCTCCCTGGCCATCTGCGGGCATGACGCAGAGTCCACAAACAAAAGGACGTCAGTACGAAGAATGTACTGAGTATGTAAAGCATGATCAACAGCAATATAAGAGCATAATAGACAACATATGAGATAGCATAGGATGGGAGATAGTAGTATCATCGTCATAGCACTTACTTGCTTTCCATCGAGACATTCCATTTCTATTACGTATCCGTGTACATGCACCCATATCCGCACTCATTTACTTTTCGGATCCATTTTCGTGTTCATATTTATATTTCCATTCATACTCATATTCATACCATTTACGTCTCATACACATTGTATATATATAGCCTTTACATATACTTAGCATATTCGTACTCATATTGATGTCATATACATAGCTTTTATATAGCATACCCGACCACGAAGGTTCGGTGTTTCACATACCTGGCCCTACCAAGGCTCAGTGTTATCCGTACCCATCTGCAGTGGTGCGCGCGCATCATCATATATAGATATATACATATTCACTATATTCTACCCGGCCATATAAGCTCGGGGTTTCATAATAGCCATACATAGGCACATATACATATAAGCATCTTTAGCATTATTACTATTTTCGTTCATCACATCTATCCTTGAAGGATTACTCGTCATATAAGGAACTTAGTACAATCGTATCATATCGAGAATCATAAGCTTAGTAGCTTTTAGAGATAGGATCATTGAAGAATATCGTAGGCTCATAGAAGGATAGATATTTGGCCAAAGAACCATGCCTTATGAAAGAAGGGTTAGCCTTACAAACCTTTCCGTTCAACTATTCTATCACTTGTACGTTCTTCTTCAATGCTCACGCTTCTACCTTCATTAGAGTGCATACTAACATTAGAGAATTGATAGCTTAGCATTCATGACTAAAGCTAGGAAAAATTGGACAGCATCTCCTTTATTTATACGACTTCCTCCATATCATATATCAACTCCCAAACATCAATAATAATATTCACAATATCATCACAATAGCCTTTATTCAACTACATTATCCTTACTTCTTAATTCACTTCAATTCATCCATATTCATGGTCATATCACACAATTTCGTTCATTCATATACAAGGTCTATTCCATGTTCGCAATATCATTTATAACATGATTATAATCATAATGTATTAAGAATCATAACTCAATCCAAACATTTACTCAAAGGTGACACTATTCCCATATTCATGACCCATTTCCTATTTCCTTATATAATCCAAGTGTTTCAACTTTCAAATACCTTAAACAACAAGGAAATGTCATAAAACTTACCTTAGATGGTGTAGGAATGAACCTTGGGTGCAAACACTTCACTTGAGAAAAACCCTAGTTTCACCTTCACTTGGATTTCTTGTTTTGGATGAACTTTAATGGGTTTCTTACACTTGATTCACTTAGTTTGATGTAGATGATCACTAATATCTCTTGAATTGTGTGGGAGAAATGTTCTAGAGAGTTCTAGAGAGAAGGAGTGAAATATGGAAATGAAATAATGAACTTGGTCCCCTTTTTAATAACTCAGAAATCTGATCTGTCGGGACATTATACGGACACTTATACGGTCCGTATAAGCTTATACGGTCCGTATAAGTGACCGTGAAATGGGACCTTCAAACTCTCGTCTCTGTGACCATTATACGGTCCATTATACGGTCCGTATAAATCTATACGGTCCGTATAACTGACCGTATAATCCCACCAGTGAGGGACCTTCACTGTGATGGTCCTGCGGTCCATTATACGGTCCGCATAACATTATACAGTCTGTATAATGGGCCGTATAACCCATCAGTCCACTGATCTTGCTCTTGTCACTTCGTTCTATCTCCAATCCTTATGGAACCTTCTTAACACTTGTTTATCACCTCATTAACAATCTAAGGGACGTTATAACTCTTCTCCAAATCGTCATTTAGCCATCATTAACTCGTTACTCGTAAATCTCTTCCGATACATATCATAAGCCTTGCCTTCTCTTGGCAACTTTCTCGTCTAACATCGAATGTCTTCGAAATCTTACTTAAGGTCATCAAATGTCACTCTTTACTTATTGAAACACCGTGTACTTCGTACTCTTCGTTAGTCTATTCACTGTGCATCAACGAAAATGTTTTCGAGGTGTAACATTCTTCCCCCCTTTAGAATATTCGTCTTCGAATGCTAAGCACTCGGGAGTTCTACAAAAATTTCGCCAGAGTTTTCCCTATAATATGGCACTACCATCCTGTCGCAACAACCCATAATAACAATGCCTCACAGGGCCACAACGTAATAGTAATAGAATTTGGCCACACACGACCCAAATGCATAAAAAGGAAAAAATACATACCTTATGATCTTGATGTCTCATCTTGGCCCTCTTCCGGGGGCTGAAATAAGTGCGGGTACTTGGATCTCATGATTTCTTCCGCTTCCCATGTCATTTTTTCTCGATTATTGTTTCTCCACAAAATCTTAATTGAGGCCACTTCTTTGTTTCTAAGCTTCTGTACTTGCCTATCTAATATGGCAGTGCGTATTTCTTCATAAGTTAACTTTTCTGTCACTTGAACATCATTTACTGGGACGATCCTAGTAGGATCTCCAACACATTTACGAAGCATCGAGACATGAAAAACTGAATGAACTGACTCCAAATCAGGAGGTAGATCTAATTCGTAAGCCACTTTGCCTACCTTGTGCACAATTTCATAAGGCCCAATGTACCGGGGACTTAACTTCCCCTTTTTACGAAATCTCATAACGCCCTTCATTGGCGACACTTTCAAGAATACCCAATCTTTAACTTGGAACTCTAAGTCCCTTCGACGATTATCCGCATAGGACTTTTGATGACTTTGGGTGCGCTAACAACCGATCTTGTATGAGCTTAACCTTCTCTATGGCTTGTTGGGCCAAGTCTGGCCCTATCAATTTAGTCTCTCCTACTTCAAACCACCCAATTGGGGATCTACACTTTTGCCCATATAAAGCCTCATACGGTGCCATTTGGATGCTAGAATGGTAACTATTATTGTAAGCAAACTCAATACGTGGTAAGTGATCATCCCAATTACCTCCAAAATCTAACATACATGCCCGTAACATATCCTCAAGAGTCTGAATGGTACGTTCGGCTTGTCCATCGATCGTGGATGAAATGCCGTGCTAAGGCTCACATGAGTCCCCAAACCCTCTTGGAAGGACTTCCAAAAATTAGCCGTAAGCGAGTTCTCTGTTTGAGATAATAGATCTTTGGAACACCATGAAGTCGCACTATCTCTTTAACATAGAGCTTTGCATAATCTTACGCTACATACGTCGTTACGGCGGTAAGAAATGAGCTGACTTAGTGAGTCTATCCTCAATCACCCATATGGAATCATACTTACGTCGAGAATGGGGCAAGCCCGTAATAAAGTCCATGTTAATTACTTCCCACTTCCAAGTTGGGATTTCTATAGCTTGCAACAATCCGCCCGGCTTTTGGTGCTTGATCTTCACTTGCTGACAGTTGGGACATTGAGTTACAAATTCTGCTATATCTTTCTTCATCCCATTCCACCAATACATAGACTTAAGATCATGATACATTTTCGTTGCTCCGGGGTGGACAGAATAACGGGAACAATGAGCTTCTCTCAATATTTGGTGGCGTAACCCTGCCACATTAGGAACACATAATCTACCTCGGCATCGGAGAACTCCGTCTCCTGAGATCTCAAATGATGACTCCTCTTTCTGAGGGAGTGTATCTCTGTAATGCATTAGCATGGGATCATTTTCATTGAACAAGAAACCACATTAAAATCATGTCATCTTCCTAATTAAGATCACAGCCATGTATCAAATTAATACGAGACAGCTTATAAAAGTTATGGTCATTAGGCATTATAGAGTTTTTCAGGAATAGAAACTTTCATGTATCATTTACTACCCGATCATATAGAAAGCTCAAGGGCAGTAGCTCGACTATTTTAAGAATTCTAATATCAAGAAGTGAATAAGAATCATAAAACATGCTCGGAACTTATGAATAGAATTACCCCAAAGCTCATATCATTTCTTACTTACATCTAGGACATGCCAAAAGAAAGAAAGGATAGGCTTTACATACCTTTAGCGTTTACTCGCAACACAACACGTATACGCTGCCCAATAGTGTCTCAACCTATATTAAGACGTCAAAAACTACGATTAAACTACGAAGAGATTCAAAACGTATCCTAACGTTAATAATTCCTTTCGAGGTAATTAGACGACGTTTCGCTTATATTCAAACCAACTACATACAACCAAGCCAACATCACTAATCATGCATTCAAGTATCAACCTGAGAATATCCAAACATGACTCGAGGACACTCCGGACAACACTCTAAAACAGCCCAACCAACACACAATACAACATATAATCTTCCAAATTCATGAATTATACCAATAACCACACGTTAACAACATCATTCACATAGATGCAAGAAACTATATTAACATCATATTAGCTTCTACAACAGCCCACAAACAATTACAACTCCAACTTGAACCATTAAACCCTTCATTCTCATCATAAAATCCATAACAACAACAACCAAAATACTAAGTAAGATTAGTTCATCCTTCTTACACAAAGCGGCCCACTACACGGCCTCAACACCAACATACATAGTTCCATGAATTTCATTCATTTCTACATACTACAACACGTTCTCAAAACCACCCTTAATACATGCAAAAGAAAATTAAACCTTACCTTAACACTTAACCCTTCAATCGGCTGGAATTTGCAATTTGAAATAACACTTGTTCTTCTTGCCTTAATGAACACTTTCTCATCACAATTGTCCTTCCAATCCAGCTAGAACACCTTGAAAATCAATTAGGATCAAAGCTTGAAAATTCCCTCAAAGTTTAGCCATGGCCGAGAGCCTTTTTTTTTTTTTTATCTCTAAGTTTTCTAAGTTTGTGAAGATGAAGAATGACTTCCTTAGTCATCAATTAGCCTTATATATGGTGCCTATATGTTGGACACATGTCCCACTCATGGCTTGAGCCAATCAAATTTGGCCATGCCATGGGGTGGGACCCACACTGTGACCATTAACACTTAATTAGCATTAGTTTAACATTAAAATAATCCCTAATCCCCACTTAATAATCTAATCATGGTTAATTAACCCCTAATCTCCATTAATATTTCCATGCCAATTAAAATTTATAAGCAACTTGTGCATTAAAACAAAATCGGAGGTTAAAAGTCTCTACCTCGTATCCCAAAATAGTCTTGTCCTTAACTTGTCGCGATTAGCTTAAAATATCCCAATGTATAAAAATACGGGATATAACATCCTTCCCCCCTTTAGAACATTCGTCCTCGAATGTTAAACTAGTCTCACAAGGTCTTATAAGGACTTCGAGGGAGTCCCTTTTATTGTCATAACATATAGCTTTATTTATCAATCAACATAACCAAATTTAGGAGTTTAGATTACCTGTAGGCATAGGAAATAAGTGAGGATATTTTTTCTTCATCTCCTCTTCAGCTTCCCACGTCATCTCCTCCCTGTTGTTGTTTCGCCACAATACTTTAATGGAAGCCACGTCTTTAGTACGCAATCTTTTCACTTGACGATCCAGTATAGCTACAGGGTTCTCCTCGTACGATAACCCCTCTGTCACTTGGACATCATCCACGGGGAATATCCTGGAAGGGTCACCAATGCATTTGCGAAGCATAGACACATGGAACACTGGGTGTCTTGCTTCCGGATCGGATGGTAGGTCTAATTCATAGGCAACCTTGCCTACCTTACGGACAATCGATAAGGCCCAATATACCTTGGGGAGCTTCCCCTTCTTGCCGAATCTCATTACACCCTTCATGGGTGATACCTTCAAGAATACCCAATCGCCAATACGGAACTCTAAGTCTCGACGTCGATTATGCATATGACACGTCGACTCGAGGCGCTAATAACCTTTCCCGAATAAGTTTCACCTTATCAATAGCACGCTGAATCATATACGGGCCGATTAATTTAGTCTCCCCAACATCAAACCAGCCAATAGGTGACTGCACTTTCGCCATACGAGCCTCGTACGGTGCCATCCGGATGCTAGAATGGTAGCTATTATTATAGGCAAACTCAATAAGTGGCAGATGATCATCCCATCAACCTTTGAAGTCAATAACACAGGCCCGCAACATATCTCCTAGCGTCTGAATAGTGCTCTCGGCCTGTCCGTCAGTCTGACGGTGAAATACTGTACTAAGACTCACCTGTGTCCCCAATCCTTCCTGGAATGATCTCCAGAAGTTAGCTATAAACTGAGCACCTCTGTCAGATATAATAGATATGGGAACTCTGTGAAGTCTTACTATCTCCTTAATATATAACTTTGCATAGTCCTCTGAATATATGAATAAGTAGTATATATATAGAAAATGGTGATTTTGTCGGCTTTATCTACAATAACCCATATGGAATCATACTTCCGTGGAGTGCGAGGTAAACCTGTAATGAAGTCCATATTAATTGCTTCCCACTTTCAAGTCGGAATTTCCATCTCCTGTAATAATCCACCAGGCTTCTGATGCTCGATCTTAACCTGTTGGCAATTCGGGCACTGAGCAACAAACTCTGCTATGTCTCTTTTCATGCCATGCCACCAGCATAAACATCTGAGGTCATGGTGCATCTTTGTTGACCCTGGATGCACAGAATAATGGGCATAGTGCGCCTCCCCCATAACCTGTCGCCGTAGCCCTGCAACCTTAGGTACACATAATCTGCCCCTATATAGTAGTACTCTGTCAGGTGTAATCTCAAATGGGGTCTTCTCTCTTTCAAGGGCTGTATCTCTATACTGTGCCAGAACAGGGTCCTCGTGCTGACGTCGCTTTACCTCTTCCATAATAGAGGATTCAGCAACTCTTCAGACTGAAACCCCAGTATCTCCAGAATCAGCCAAACGGACTTCAAGACTAGCTAGCTGATAAATCTCACGGACTATTTCCTTCCTTTACGGTTGCACGTCCGTCAAGGCGCCATAGACTTACGGCTAAGTGCATCTGCTACAACATTTGCTTTCCCTGGATGGTATAAAATATCAACATCATAGTCCTTCAACAACTCTAGCCACCTTCTCTGTCGTAAATTCAGCTCCTTCTGCTTAAAGATATCTTTGGAGGCTTTTGTGATCTGTATAAAAATCAACATGCACACCATATAGATAATGCCTCCATATCTTCAAGGCATGAATTACATTGCTAACTCTAGATCATGAGTAGGATAATTTCTTTCATGTTTTACGAGGCTGTAGGGAGGCATAGGCTATAACTCGCCATGCTTCATTAATACACAACCTAGCCCAACACGGAAGCATCACAATAAATGACATAACCATCGGTCCCTCGGGGAAGAGTTAGAGCTGGAGCCGTAGTCAACTTCTCTTTCGAAAGCGGAAGCTTCGTTCCTGACATCGATCCCACGGAACTTAGCCGCCTTCCGAGTTAGCCTCGTTAAAGGCGTTGAAATCGAAGCAAACTTCTCCACAAATCTCTGTAATATCTCGCTAATCCCCGGAAAACTACGTACCTCGGTAGGTGTTATAGGTCTAGGCCAAGTCTTTACGGCCTCAATCTTCTGTGTATCCACCCGAATGCCATCATCTCCAATAATATGCCCCAAGAATACTACGAAGTCAGCGAATTCACATTTAGAGAACTTAGCATACAATTTCAGTGTGCGGAGCACCCAAGTACCGTCCTCGGATGATGCGTGTTCTCTTCGATCGTGAATAGACCAGAATATCATCAATAAATACAATGACGAACATATCTAGGAATGGCTTGAATACTCGGTTCATCAGATCCATAAACACCACTGGATCATTGGTCAGCCCAAAAGACATCACCCTAAACTCATTGTGCCCGTATCGGGTCCTGAATGCAGTCTTTGGAATATCTGCCTCTCTTACCCGCACCGGGTGATAGCCTAACCGCATGTCTATATTTGAGAAACACTTGGCAACCCTGCAACTGGTCAAATAAGTCATCAATCCTGGGGAGGGGATATGTATTCTTTATGGTCACCTTGTTCAGCTGTCTATAATCAATACACATCCGCAGCGACCCACCTTTCTTTCTCACGAACGATCTTGGTGCCCCCCGAGGTGATGTCGGGCCTAATGAAGCCCTTCTCTAATAAATCCCTCATTTGTTCTTTCAATTCTTTCGGTTCGAGGTGCCATTACGCAGGAGGAATAGATATGGGGGTGAGTATCCGGCAACACATCTATAGTGAACTCTATCTCCCGTTCGGGAGGAAGACACGGAAGTTCATCGGAAATATATACGGAAATTTATTGACTACGGGACGGCGAAGAGTCGGTGCCTGCGCCTTCAAGTCATGCACACGAACCAGATGATAAATATAACCCTTTCTAACCATCTTCCTTGCCTTGAGGTATGAAATAAACTTACCCCTCAGCGATGCTGTATTCCCCAGCCATTCTATAACTGGCTCTCCTGGGAACTGAAACCGAACTATCTTGTTTCTACAATCAACGTTAGCATAACAAGAAGCTAACCAATCCATACCCATAATAACATCAAACTCAGTCATATCTAACTCTATCAAATCTGCCAAGGTATGACGACTATATATATTCACCGAACACTGTTTATATACTTGCTTTGCTATAACAGAATCTCCTACCGGTGTAGCTACCTCAAATAGTTCAATCAACTCAGGTTTTATTCCGATTCTACTAGCAACAAAGGGAGATATATATGATAAGGTGGAGCCTGGATCTATCAATACATATACATCCTGAGAGAAGATCGATAATATACCTGTAACCACATTTGGTGACGCCTCCTGATCTTGTCTACTAGCCAAAGCATATATGCGGTTCGAAGGACCGCTAAAACTGGAGGCTCCCGCCACGGCCTCTACCACGGCTTTCTACCGGTGTCGGCATACCCTGCCCATGGGGCGTATAGCTACGAGAAGAAGATGAACCGGCAGCGGCCGAGCCGCACCACTCCGGGATCGCCCCCATACGGACACTCCCTCATGATATGGCCTTGATGACGGCCGCAAGCGAAACAAGCACCTGTAGCGAGACGGCATTCCCCTGGATGGTGCCTACCGCACCGAGAGCACTGAGGCATAGATGGCCTCGTCTGGCTCAAACCTCTGCTCGACTGCCAACCCGAAGCCCTGGAGCTCCGACCGGATCGACGAACATCCCGTACTATCGAATCTCCTACCCGTGAACTGTGGGGGTGCACTTCGGGCTGCCTGAGAAGGATACCTAGTATACTGTTGAGGCTGCCCGCCTCGAAACTCCCCAGAATAACCAGCCGATCAAGCCCTCTTGGGCTGGCCCCTGTCATGATCTCTGTCGGGCTGACGCCCTCTGTGTCGATCCTCCATCCCCCTGCATACGCACCGTACCCGAGCAATATCCATGCCTGGCTGGGAAGCCATTACCATACGGCTATCAACCAAATAATGATCCAACCCCACCATATATCGATGCATCCTATCGGTCGTATCAGCTACAATAGTGGGTGCATGTCTAGCCAATGAGTCAAACTCTAGACTATACTCTCGAACGCTCCCTGCCCTCGTCTCGGCGTAGGAATCTATCAACCCTAGCTCGCCGCATCTGCGGAGGCGAAAAGTGGCCAAGAAAGGCCTCCACAAACTCATCTCATACAGCCGGAGGAGCATCCTCGCCCTTAGACAACTCCCACGACTCATACCAATTGACAGCTACATCCCGCAATCGATACGATGCTAACTCAACAGATTCAGTCTCAGAAGCCTTTATTAGCCGCAACGTACACTGCATCTGCCAAATGAACTCTTGCGGGTCATCCTCGGGCTTCGCCCCGAAAAACTCTGGAGGATTACAGCTTAGAAAGTCACGGGCTCTCAGACTGTCATGTCTATCTATACGGTCGGCCCTAGTCCTTGCCCGCGAACGTCCGTCGCTAACTGGGTGAGCAACCGGATCGCATCTCTCATGGCCATATCCTCCGCCCGGGCCGTGAGCCGGAGGCTCGGCACCGGAACCTCGGGAGCTGACGGTGGAGCCGCCCCCTGATCTGCAGCTGTTGCTGCCCTATGCTCCTCTGGTAGTGGCGGTGTAGCAGAGCTCGCTGACTGGAGCACAACCTAGGGCTCGGGCCCGCCGGGCACGGCCCTAGTAACTCTCCGGTTGCCCGTCGTCTCTCCCGCCTGCGACTTGCCCTTCGGGCCTATCGCTTTCTTTGGAGGCATCGTTTGTAAACATAGTAATCGTTAGGGAGGAATTATCCGATAATACGGCTCTATCGCACGATCAGGAGTAAGAAGGAAAGCTAACATCCTAAATGTCCCGTAGCTTCGTTTATAGATGTGTGCACAACACACCGATAAACAAGACTCTACTAGACACGCCTATAGACACTCGAGGATGAACTTCTTCGATACCACTTTTGTCACGACCCAACCCCCGTAAGCCGTGACTAGTGCACAAAGCCGGACACTTGTATACACTTTGTTAACTATAATCAATCCACAACTATCATAATAAGGAACTCATATATAAAAAGGCAAGACGTCGTCTCAAAAATGTATATATATATATATATATATATATATATATATATATATATATATATATATATATATATATATATCACGCAACCTGTCTCCTGGGGAGTTACAAACATCAACAGATAACATCGCACACAAGCCGGCAAGGCTGTCATAATATAGGGGAACGTCCCAGCCATACACGAGCCAACAAGGCTACCATAACACACGGCTTCCATATATATATATATATATATATATAGCTACGCAATATACAAGGCTGCCATTACACACAACATCCCAAAACATATATATACGCAAGCCGACAAGGCTGCCACTATGAATGGGAACGCCCCAAAACATAAGTCATACAGACACAACTGAACAGTAACTATATACAACCCACACATATGTCTACAGACCTCTAAGAGTGACAACAGTAACATATGACGGGACAGGGCCCCGCCGTACCCCTGGATAAACACATATATACAATAAGAGGATCTGTACCAAAATCTAGGCTCCAGGACAATGGAGCACTCCAAGATAGCTGAATAGAAATCCTAAGCTGGCGGATCACCGAAGCGAGTATCTGTACCTGCGGGCATGAAACGCAGCCCCCGAAGAAAGGGGGGGGGGGGGGGGGGGGGATACGGAATATGTACTGAGCATATAAAGCATGAAATACAGTAAACAGGATCATATTGAAATAAGGAGTATAGAAAACTTGTACAATAACCAGAAAATCACAAGGCTTGCCTTTGAAACATAAATCATGCGTGTCAATATCATACCCAACCCGTTATGGGATTGAGTGACATAAGTAGATAGTAATCCTGTATGTATATATAACGTGTCCCGGCCCTCTAGTGAGGGACTCGGTGAATAAAATCATCATATGCCATCTTGGCCGTCATCCCCGTATCATCATATCATCATGTCATCATATCATCATATACATATACATAAAACGTGTCCCGGCCCTCTAGTGAGGGACTCGGTCAACAATGCAGTGAAACTGTGCACGATAACATACCCGGCCTGGAACTCGGTGAAAGATGTAATAACAGTATGCACGAGTAGAGTAGTGAGTAACCATATGCATATAAATCATCTTTTGAGACTCAATAAATAAGTAGACTAATCAACGCTCGAGTATCAGGATAATAGTCATACTCAGTACTCTTTGAATATCATTATGAACTATATCAAAATAAAGCCTCAGGGATCATAGCCATGTATCAAATTAATACGAGACAGCTTATAAAAGTTATGGTCATTAGGCATTATAGAGTTTTTTCAGAATAGAAACTTTCATGTATCATTTACTACCCGATCATATAGAAAGCTCAAGAGACAGTAGCTCGACTATTTTAAGAATTCTAATATCAAGAAGTGAATAAGAATCATAAAACATGCTCAGAACTTATGAATGGAATTACCCCAAAGCTCATATCGTTTCATACTTACATCTAGGACATGCCAAAAGAAAGAAAGGATAGGCTTTACATACCTTTAGCGTTTACTCGCAACACAACACGTATACGCTTCCCAATAGTGTCTCAACCTATATTAAGACGTCAAAAACAACGATTAAACTACCAAGAGATTCAAAACGTATCCTAACGTTAATAATTCCTTTCGAGGTAATTAGACGACGTTTCGCTTATATTCAAACCAACTACATACAACCAAGCCAACATCACTAATCATGCATTCAAGTATCAACCCGAGACTATACAAACATGACTCGAGGACACTCCGGACAGCCCGTACAACACTCTAAAACAGCCCAACCAACACGCAATACAACATATAATCTTCCAAATTCATGAACTATACCAACAACCACATGTTAATAACATCATTCACATAGATGCAAGAAACTATATTAACATCATATTAGCTTCTACAACAGCCCAAAAACAATTACAACTCCAACTTGAACCATTAAACCTTTCATTCTCGTCATAAAATCCATAACAACAACAACCAAAATACTAAGTAAGATTAGTTCATCCTTCCTACACAAAGCAGCCCCTACACGGCCTCAACACCAACATACATAGTTCCATGAATTTCATTCATTTCTACATACTACAACACGTTCAAAACCACCCTTAATACATGCAAAAGAAAATTAAACCTTACCTTAACACTTAACCCTTCAATCGGCTGGAATTTGCAATTTGAAATAACACTTGTTCTTGTTGCCTTAATGAACACTTTCTCATCACAATTGTCCTTCCAATCCAGCTAGAACACCTTGAAAATCAATTTGGATCAAAGCTTGAAAATTCCCTCAAAGTTTAGCCATGGCCGAGAGCCTTTTTTTTTTTTCTACCTCTAAGTTTTCTAAGTTTGTGAAGATGAAGAATGACTTCCTTAGTCATCAATTAGCCTTATATATAGTGCCTATATGTTGGACACATGTCCCACTCATGGCTTGAGCCAATCAAATTTGGCCATTCCATGGGTGGGACCCACACGGCCATTAACACTTAATTAGCATTAGTTTAACATTAAAATAATCCCTAATCCCCACTTAATAATCTAATCATGGTTAATTAACCCCTAATCTCCATTAATATTTCCATGCCAATTAAAATTTATAAGCAACTTGCGCATTAAAACAAAATCGGAGGTTAAAAGTCTCTACCTCGTATCCCAAAATAGTCTTGTCCTTAACTTGTCGCGATTAGCTTAAAATATCCCAATGTACAAAAATACGGGATATAACAAGGGAGGCCAGGGAGCTCTTCCGGGAACACATCCGGAAATTCATTTACTACGGAAGCGCGAAGAGTCGGCGGTTCGACTCTTCTACATCTTGAACCCGAACTAGATGATAAATTCAACCTTTTGTGATCATTTTCAATGCCTTTAGATAGGAAATAAACCTACCCTTTGGTGATGCCGTATTCCCTTTCCGTTCTAAAATTGGTTCTCCCGAAAATTGGAAGCGAACCATTTTCATTCTATAATCGACATTGGCATAGCAAGAAGCCAACCAATCCATGCCCATAATAACATCAAAATCCACCATTTTTAACTCATGCATGTCAATCACAGTATGGCGACCACAAATCACAATTACACAATTTCTATATACTCGGCTAGCTATTATCGATTCACCAACGGGTGTAGACACCTCAAAAGGTTTGATCGACTCCGGTTTGACTCTAAACCGACCCTCAATATATGGAGTAACATATGACAATGTGGAGCCCGAATCTATCAAAGCATATACATCATGAGAAAATACCGATAATATACCGTGACCACATCGGGGGAGAAGACTCAAGATCTTGGCGTCCGGCCAAAGCATAAATACGGTGTTGAGGACCGCCTAGAAGCCGGGGACTCTCCCTCTGCCTCTACCATGGCCGGCGGGCACATGTGAACACAGCCCACAGGGCGTATAGAAGATGAAGATGCGGTTATCGACCCGAAGGCCGGGTCCTACCTCTACCACCAACCGAGGGGCAATCTTGCATAACATGGCCGGTCGACCACATGAATAGCAAACCTCGAACCCCGATCCGCACCGACCCCAATGTAACTTCCCCACATCGGGAACATCGTGGTACGAGTGGCCTCGCCGACCCGAATCACCTCGAACCGAGATCCCGAAAAGCTACCGCTCGGCCCGGGATGAGTAGATCTATCAAATCTCGGCTGAAAATCGTGAGCGTACTAGTCATAAAATG